>NW_009624268.1:0-283 GCF_000690535.1 Cariama cristata | reverse complement strand
TTGTGTTTGATTGTGGAAATTCTGCTTTTGCCCCCCTCCTGCAACTGTTGGCCCTGGCACGAGGTTGTGTGAGGTGCCTGGGGGAGCGGGGCTCTTAATTGTTTTGGGTAAAATCTGAGCGAATTCCTGTGTCTGGGGGGAAAAAAAATAATTATGTTATTTTCTTTGCTGTTAATACCTGTGATTATTTTCTACGGTAAATTTTAAAGCTTACAGTTTTATAATTTAATAAAGGTAATGGTATTTGAGGGCAAATACGTGGTGGCTGGAGTCGATAGCGATG
>NW_009624267.1:0-614 GCF_000690535.1 Cariama cristata | reverse complement strand
GGCGCAGCCGCCGGCACCCACGGCGGTGGCATGTCCCACGGGTGGCCTTTTCCTTTCCCTCACACAAACGAAGCCCCACGACGCAAGGACAGCTCGCTTTGCTGGAGCTGCCGCTACCGCAGGGCTCCCTGGGCTCCTCTCGGTTTCTTGCTATTTTTAAAACAGCTGCAAAACCTTCACCCCTCCGACTCCAGCACTGCCTCCACAAAACCAGAAGAAACAACGGCTCTCTTCCACGTATTTAAAGTTCAGGAAATTCTTTGGAGCCACACTAAGTTTTAAGCTCCAACTTTTACAATTCCCCCTGCGGCATCTCTGGATACAGAAAGGGCTGTTTTCAAAATTTGTAATGGAAATGACTCATTTTGATTCTCTAAAGCTATTAAGGAGCCAGGTTAAATGTGACGGTCCGACCTCCCCCTCGGCAGGATGGCGTCGTGGCACAAGGCAGTCGGAGGGGTCCGGGTGGTACCCCCGAAGACCCGATGGTCACTTACCGGGCTAATTGCACGTCATTCAATCCACCCGCCTAAACTCCCCACGGGAGGAAACAACCGGGGACAGCACACGTCGGGGCAAAGCGTAAATAGGATTCCCTCAGATCGTTCAAAAAC
>NW_009624266.1:6851-7097 GCF_000690535.1 Cariama cristata | reverse complement strand
ACCGCTCAGTGGTTATTGCGATGAAACGGAAAACTATGAACGATACTAATTTCTCAAGCATTCCTATGGCACTTGCATTGTTCTGCATAATTTGAGCGGGTTGTAGGGGAAGAGATTAGAGGAGGAAAAAAAATACCCTCGGAAAAGTCAATGGAAGGACCAAGAGTCATATTTCCGACTCCCTCCTGTACGACCGTTGATCCAATGCTATTGTGGCTTGGAGCCCATTGAACTCCCGCCTGTTGT
>NW_009624266.1:3225-6759 GCF_000690535.1 Cariama cristata | reverse complement strand
AGGAATTTGTTCTCCACCAAGTCCTTGGCGCTGCAACGGGGGGTGGATGGGACCTCGTAGGTTTTGTGGAAGTGGGAATAGTCTACTTTGTACTGGTTTTTCTCCTCGAACAAGACGGGCTCGAAGCGGTGGCCCCAGAGGATCTCGCTGGCCAGGTAGGAGCTCCGAGCTTGCGTGGTCATAGCGGTGGCTTCTACCATGCCTTCCAGGATGACCACGATCTCAAAGTCATCTGTCTCCAAGTCCTGGCGGCTGATCCCAAACAAGGGGCTGTCTTCGTTGATCTCGTGGAGAATGGTGATAGGAGACACCAAGAAGATACGGTCCAAGCCTTTATCAAACCCCACGTCGATGTCTATTTGGTCGAGCGGTATGTACTCCCCTTCTTCTGTGATCCTGGGCTTAATTAGCTGAGCTCGTACGTGGGCTTCTACTATGTGGCTTTTCCGGAGGTTTCCAACTCTCCACATCAGGCAGAGTTTCCCATCTCTCATTGCCACTACTGCATTATGGCTGAAAAGTAGTGTCTGGGCCCGTTTTTTGGGCCTGGCCATCTTTGCCATTATTGCACCAATCATGAAAGAGTCAATTATACACCCCACGATGGACTGAACCACCACCATGAAGACTGCGAGCGGGCACTCCTCCGTCACGCAGCGGAAGCCGTAACCAATAGTCGTTTGGGTCTCGATGGAGAACAGAAAAGCAGCCACAAAGCCATTGACCTGCAGAACGCAAGGCTTGAAGGTATCGTCTCCACCGGGGTTTTCTAGGTCTCCGTGAATGAGTGCAATTAGCCAGAAAATCAGCCCAAACAATAACCAGGACACCAGAAATGCCAGGGAAAAGAGCAAGAGCATATACCTCCAGCGGATGTCAACGCACGTGGTGAACATGTCTGCGATGTACCTCTGCGGCTTGTCATCCATGTTGGTGAACTCCACGTTGCACTGACCGTTCTTCTTTACAAACCTGTTCCTGCATTTCCTCCTGGTGTGGATTTTCCCATTGCCAAAGCCGTTGATACCTGGCATGGTGGTCAACCTCAGCCCGTCTTCCTCGGAGGACACGATGCTGTAAGGGTTGACTCTGCCTGCAGTCATCCCTGAGCCAAGCTCACAGTGAAGGTGAAGGGTCTTGCGACTCCCGGTGTCCCCCTGACCCACCCCTGCCCACCCCCCAAATTCTGTTGTGGCGGAAGAGAAGTCCCAAGCTTCCACGTCTTGGCTGCCACGTCACCACGCGGATCCCGTGAGAGGCTCTGCAATGAGAAAACAAAGACACAGCCATTACCTCTGATGGCAAAGGGACCCGAGGGGGTGTTTGGCCATGAGTCTGATGGGGTGGGTGGCTGCATGTTGAGCGAGGACCCCCCCACACTGCCTGAACTCTCCCTTCCATGGCTAGGCTGGTCCCAAAAAACACATGGGAGGAAGGAAGAAGATCTTAGAGTTTGTTCCTCCTTACTACAAAGCAAGTGAGCAAACCTTGCTGGGGGCATACGGCATTTGTGGAGCCCTCAACGACACCAGCGGTTGAAAAACATTGGGCAGCACTGGAGTCTCTCCCCTTTGCTTTTCTCAGGAACTCTGCTGTTGGAGCAGGGTCAGGCTGCTGGAGAGGAAAGCGGAGAGGCCAGGCTGCTCCCCTTAGCACAGAGATATTAATAAAGGTACGCCTGAAAGCGGTTCACATTGCCCGTGCCAGATGGACCACTGCCCAGCACATCGCAGCAGCACTTGCCCGACCTCCTGAGCACCAGCTCTTCTGAGGTCGAGGGAAACCACAAGGAGATGTGGATTTAACCTCTGCTCCCCAGTCCGGGGATGGGAGAGGACACGGCCAACGCACAGCCGGTTGGAGAAGGCCCCGGGAAGGCACTCGCTCGGGGCAGATGTCCCAAGGAGCAACTTTCCCAACGCATTCATTGGGACATGGAGCCATCTACGGTCACAGATGGATTTTGCTGGCCAAGTCTTATGAAGGGACAACTGCCACTGGGGAACAAGGAGCTGTTTTGATCCCTTCTGAAGGGCTCAGCTGTAGGGTCAGGGACCTATGTTCAGCTTTGCTCGGGAGAGAGGTGGTATGGACATGGGAGAGGTGGTCCAAGCCGGGTGGGCTCCCTGGCGCAGGTAAGCCCATGGTGGGGGACACCAGTGGCACCCTGCCACGTTGCTGGTCCCCCCAACCCCTCTGCGATGACACGTGAGGCTGCGTCAGGCAGTGGACAAGATTGTGGAGAAGCCATGTGGCACATCCCAAGCACCCTAAAGAGATGGCACTGCGGGAACACTCCCCAAACCACCCGCTGCCGCAGCTTGTCCTGTTATTTAGTGACACGGGATGTGTCACTGGGGACAAAACCACCTTGCTGGCACTGAGACATGCATGGGGCAGCAGCGTGGTGGGGGAGTGGGTGCAGATCCCCCCCACGACACCCCCATTCCCCCAGGACAGAGGTGCCTGGCTCATACCTAGAAGCGCAGGCGAACCCGCCGGGCTGTACGTGGTGTGTCAGACCCGCTGCGGTCGATGCAGTCGATGCCTGCAATCAGCTCGAGTTCCCCGGGGACACGCTGGGACAAGCACACCCTTTCCATTACACGGTGGCCAGGGCCAGCCCAGCACCAGCACCAGCACCGGGGAGCATTGCCAGGCACAGCTTGCCTGGGGCTGCATCAACCCGGCTAGCAGCGATAGCCTGGATTTGCCTTTTACCGAAATTCTTCCCAAATCCAGCTTGGGATTTGAGAATCCCTGCAGAAACCCAGCACCACAAGCAGGAACACTAACAACCTGCCCAAACCTCCCAGGTGCTGGACACACATGTGCCACCATCTTATACGCCGAACAACGTATTTCCACCTGCTGCAATCCAGGCACAACCACTTTTGATCCCCAAAGCCGATTTTTCAAGCACCGCGGTTGTTTGTCGGTGTGTCGGCAGACCAAGCGATCGCACGCACCCGGCTGGGACAGTCAGCATGAGAGCCTCTCCCTCCTTACAGCCACAGGGAAGGGTGAAACAGGCATGAACAGTTGATATTGATGGTGAATTTTTACAACCTCATAGTCACTGCAAGTCAAATGGGACCAAAGTGGCCTTGCAGAGCTGATGTGTGAGGCCGGCTGCAGGCTCACGCTGCCAAACGCCAGCCCGGTGGCTTGTCCCAAGTCTTCCTCCTGACCACCCCGGCTGCATTCATTAACCTCTCTCCTCCTTTTCGAATGAGAGCTGAGCATTTGGAGCCAGAAAAGGCTGCTTCTCCATCACCCCTCCGACTCGCCCCAGGGGAATATGCTGAATGCTTTTGCCACAGGATGAATTCACTGTTGGGTTTTTTTTTTTAATTAATTCTAGATGCATTTGAGAAGTGAACAAAATGCAATGAGCTCCCAGTGACCCGCGAGAGGATTAGCTGGGGTCTGGATTAACTGTGCTGGGAGGGGAGACGTGCCCGGGGGACTGCGGAGGCAGCGGCGCTGCCTCTCCGGGGGTGACGCTCCCGGGGACCCTCGGGCCCCCCAGTC
>NW_009624266.1:2896-3207 GCF_000690535.1 Cariama cristata | reverse complement strand
CCCCCCTTTCCCCCTTCCCTCCTGGCTTGCTGCCTCTGTTTCTTCCTTTCTCTCTTCCTTCCTTCCTGCTCTTCACCTTCCTTTTTTCCTTTTCTTTCTTTCTTTCTCTCACCTTTCTTCCTTTCTGTTTCTTTCTTTTTTCTTTCTCTTTCTTTCTAGTTCTTTCTTTTTCTTTATTTCTTATCTTTTTTCTTCTTCTCTTTCTCTTTCTTTCTTCCTTTCTTTTCTTTTTCTTTCTTCTCTCTTTCTTAATTTACTTTTCTTTTTCTCTTACTTCCTTTCTTCTTCCTTTCTTCTTTCTTTTTACTTTT
>NW_009624266.1:1240-2830 GCF_000690535.1 Cariama cristata | reverse complement strand
TTCTTTTTCTTTTTCTATTTTTTCTTTTTCTTTTTCTTTTTCTTTTTCTTTTTTTTTCTTTTTCTTTTTCTTTTTCTTTCTTTTTCTTTCTTTTTCTTCTTTCTTTTTCTTTTCATTTTTTTCTTTCTCTTTTTTCCTTTCTTTTTTCATTTTCTTTTTCTTTATTTTTTAATTTTATTTTTTCTTGTTATTTTTATTTTTATTTCTTTTTACTCTTTTTCTTTCTTTCTCTTTCTTTCCCTTTCCCTCTGTCTTTCTTCCTCTCTTCCTCTCTCCCTTATTTTTCTCTCTCCTTCCTTCCTCCCTCCCTCCCTCCCTCTTTTCCCTTTCCTCCCCCTCCTCCCACGTCACGCAGGGTTTCACCCTGTCCCAGACATCGGGGAACCCCCTGCTGCGGGGGGATGCCAGGACAGACCCAAAGGGCTGACGCTGCTTCAGGGATGGGGCAGCTCTCACGACACAGCCCACGTCCCACGTGGGACCCCACATTCACTGAGCCCACAGCACTGAGTCCTCCTCAAAGCCCCAAAGCTCCTGGCGGGAGAAACCCCCCCGGCCCCAGGCCGGCAGCGGCAGCATGGGGAGATGGCAGCTAAATAAAGGCGAGCAAAGTGGATCTGTTGGAGCAGGCGGCCGCCTGCGGCTCGTACTTTATTTAGCACAGTTTTGTTTGGAAATACGCTTTCTTGAGTTCGCGGAAAGCAGAATTTCTGGTTTGGTTTTAATTTGATGGCTGAAGCCCCACGCTGGCGCTGCAGGAGGCTCAGGCTGGGAGAGAGCTCACGGAAACTCATGGAAACCTGCGACTGGATGGGCTCTGCCGTGGGCACCGGCTGGGGACCGCAGCCCCACAGTCACCCTGCATTTCCTTGGGTCATGAGTGCCATCCTCCAGCATCACCTCGGCATCTCCCCACAACCAGAACTGCCCCAGGGTACTGGCGGGGGTGTTAGAGGAGCTTACATCCCTCTCCCTGCCTCCTTCCCAGGAGTTTTGCACCCCTGACCATCACAATTTTACCCACTGGGAACAAACTCAAAACTCGCCCTAATAACCACTGCCCCTTAATTCCCTTCCCAGTCCCAGCTTTGGTGCAAACAATCCCGTGCTGGGTGTCGGGCAGGACCGGGACCATGGCCCCACCCCCTGCCGCTCCAGCCACGCGTCTTGTGCAGCGCTAATAGTGTTAACATGTAGGAAACAAAACAGTCCCATAATATTAATAGCGGGAAGGAACGGCCCAGAGCTCCCCGCGGGCTCTGAACGCCCCGACGCCGTGGACCAGCCCAGCTAACGAGCTGACATGAGAGGCCCCTGCCACTAAACTGCAGCAACCAAACTCCCACCACGGAGCGGTTTCCCGCAGAGAATCCAAGTGTCTTCAGCAATCTGCCAATTGCACGGCTAATTTTATTTTTTTTTAAAAAGGGAATTAAATGTTACAACAATATTCTGAACAGCCAGCATGTCGGGAAAATGTGTTGAGCGCTGGGGAAGTCATTAGTTAGAGCCAGTTGAATATGTCAATGCGATTTATCATCCCACCTTTCCCTGTACCTCTGGAGAGGATGCATTTCAGGTCCATCAGGG
>NW_009624266.1:395-1218 GCF_000690535.1 Cariama cristata | reverse complement strand
CTCCTACCATGGATTTTCTCCCAGCTGGTGGAGGTGTACGGGGAACCGGGCTGCGTTTGGGTGGGATTGAGACGAGTGGGGACTTGGAGGAGCCAAACTGGGGGGACTCAGCTCCCTAGGCTGCGGGGAAGGGAGAGGTGACCGTAGAGGAGAGGACGGTGCAAGGAGGTGACGCTCGGTGCCACTGCCTGCCCTGCGCCAGGAGATAACGCTGCTATCTCCCGCAGCAATGCCCTTCATGCCCCGGCAGCGGGACGGCAATGTCAGCGGCAAGGAATGAGCTCTGCTCCGGGCGTGGGGCTGTGGCCATGCTGGCACAGCCCAGGGTGCCCAAACCCATCCTGCTCACCCCGTCCCAACGAAGCAACCCAGCACTGAGCACCCACAAAATGGGGGGCGGCGGGGGGCAGCAGAGCTGGGGGCTCCCCGAGCTGCAGCCAGCCCCCAGCCAAGCGCATCCCCACCATGCCAGGGCGGAGCTGCTGTCTAAATAATTCCCTCCTCTGATGCCCCATCTTTGGGCACTTCCAATAAATTAAAGGTTGACACAGGGCAGGCCAGGTGCTGAAGAAAGCAGACGATAAATGACCCCCTACTTCCCCTCCGCTGCCAGGGAGGGTAGACGAAAGGCTCCCACCACAGTGCATTCCTAATGGAAAAAACTGCCCTGTTTTGGCAGGGAAATGGGTAGAAAACAGCTGCAGGCATACACCGCTCCCCTGGACCCCTCCCCACCCTGCTAGTGCCAGTGAGCAGCTGAGATATCGCTGTCTGCAAGCTTTGACGGCGTACACAGGAGGGAAACTGAGCCACAGGGGACAAG
>NW_009624266.1:0-321 GCF_000690535.1 Cariama cristata | reverse complement strand
GATGCCACTGCCGGGCATGGGAGGAGAAAAGGGGCCACGTGCAGCGCTCAGCGCCGCTGGGGCCAGGTGACGTTTGCAGGGTGATGGGCTTGGGCTTAAGCACCCTAAAACTCCTGTTAAATGTGCCCTGGTTCAGTGGAGATTCTAGGAAAGATCCCGGGAAAGATCCCTTTGGAGGCTGCACTGAGCACACGGTTGGTCCCCAGCTCCATGGCATGATGGGGGGGGACCGAGCATCCCGGTCCGGCTGCATGTCTGTTCCAGCCCTGGCACCCAGCCCTGCTCCAGCACCCACAACGCCGCAGTATCAGCACCCTAGGG
>NW_009624265.1:10981-11456 GCF_000690535.1 Cariama cristata | reverse complement strand
CCTCTTCCCCGGCCACCCCCTGCTCCAGGTGAGCTCAGCCACTGGCGTTTGACTGCCACGAGTGTCCGTGGGGATGCCGTTACCCCGGTATTTTCATCGGTAACTCGCAAATGGCGAGTCGGTGCTGCGGTTCCCAATTTGGGGGCGTTGTGGTTTACCAAATAAATAGGAGGCGGGAAAAAAACTCTTGTGGGGAGAAAAAAAAAAAACGTTGAGGTTGACTTGTCCCCCTGCTTGTTTCTTTTAAATTTTTTTTCTGATTTGGGGAGTTTGGGGGGCAACAAAACCGGAACTCTTGGCTTTAGTGGGGGTGTGGAAGGCGTTGAGGTTGACTTGTCCCCCTGCTTGTTTCTTTTAAATTTTTTTTCTGATTTGGGGAGTTTGGGGGGCAACAAAACCGGAACTCTTGGCTTTAGTGGGGGTGTGGAAGGGCTGAGGACCCTCAGACGCCCTCGGCAGCGGTCCCTCCCCCCGT
>NW_009624265.1:8523-10952 GCF_000690535.1 Cariama cristata | reverse complement strand
TTGCTCCCCTGCTTTGCTTTGGTTTGGTTTTTTTTTCCCCCCCTTTTCACATCTTTTTTCACTCCGATAGGAAAAAGAGAAAATAGTCGCTGCTATCACTGACTCCCCGAAGCCGCCACCAGAGCGAATAACGTTAACTCTGCCGGTGCTGAACGCGGCGCGGATGGTTGTGTTTGTGGCGACGGGGGAAGGCAAAGCTGCTGTTTTAAAGGTTTGGACTCCAAATCCTTCGTTTTCCTCACAAAATTCCAAGGAATTGGCACTCGTGGCGGTTTCGGTTAACCTCCAGATCGTTTTAGGCGCAGTTTGAGGTTCCTTTTTGCCGGCCGCTGGGCTGAGGTGCCGTTTCCTCTCTCCCGACAGCGCATTTTGGAAGGCGACGAGGAAAACCCCCTTCCTGCCGCTCGCGTCCGGCCTCGCTCCGGGCAGCTGCGCTGGTTCCTGGATGAGTCGGCGGCCACGGAGCTGACCGTCCCAGTGGAGAAACATTCCATCTTGTAGAGCCGACCGCCGGTCAGGTTTCCGGGGGGTTGGGTAGCTGTAACCGCAGCGCCGGCTGCGTGACATTCCAGGTGAAGAACGCCACCTTCGATCGTAGCACTCGGTTGTGGCACAAAATGCACTTAATTATATATTTTTTTTTTCCTTTTTCTGGAACAAACGGTGCTTTGCCGACACGAATTTGCACGTAGTAATTCCTTCGGTTCGTTGGGGGCTGGGTGCTAGGTTGGAATTGCCGCGCGGTGACGGCGTGGCGTGGTTCGTTTTGGTCGCTGTGACGCGAAAGGGGTGCGCGAGATTAAACGGACGGATTTCAGCTCTGCTGCTCCTGGTTCTTTGTCCACCTGGCCACGCTTCGGCCACGAAAATGAGGGACTCGCGGAGCAGACGTGGGGTTCGGGGTGCTGCCGTGTCGGTGGTGAGAGGACGGACGGACGCTCGCTTTCCCTTGCTGGTTTGTTGGATTGGTCTTTGTTAATCCTGGCTTTAACTGGGATTTAGTTCTTGCCTAAAAGTTGGCGTCGGTGACTCCTCCCTACCTGTTTTTTCACGTTCCTGCCTGCGTAGCCGTGAGGTTTCGGCTTTCGGTGGTGAAGAACGCTTTGAGATTGCACGGTGTCTGTTGGTGCAGCGGGAAGAGCGCGGCGTTCCCGTGTCGACGGATGAAGAAGCCGAGTTGGCAAAAGCAGATGACTTTTACGCTCTAGGAAGCGCAGCGTTTCCCTGCCAGATCTCGGAAAAAAAAAAAACACAACAGAAAAACAGCAAGAATTGAGGTTCCTGGGCCAGATGTGGATTTTTACAGGGGTGCTGCGCAGAAACCGGGTGGGACTTGGGGCGTAAAAGCCCCGAACCTGCGATACGCGGCACTGCCATCCCTTGACAGCATCTTTCAGAGCCACAGAGTTGCTGCCCGCTAGAGCACGAGCGATTCAGCCTTCGTCGGCGAAGTTCTGGGGGTTTTGGGTCATCCCTGCCATCCGTGGTCGTCTCTAGCGCGGCCTTGCTGGGGGCGGGTAGGGATTTTGGGGAGAGCTGCGAAGGAGGACTGGTTGGTGTCTGTTGGTGGGATCTCTAAAACCAGTTTTAAGGAGATCTGGACAGAAAGCGTCAAGATTTGTGAGTTAATTATGAACGTAACTAAAATTGCATTCGTATCTGCCCAGCGGCTGAGCTCGGCGTCTTAAAAACGCAATGCAAAGCAGTCGCGCGTGGATGAGACTCTGAAACTAAAATCTAACGCAGATTTAAAGTAGTATGCGCAGTTCCCCAACAAACAAAAGTTTTAACGCCATGGTTTTGGCAAATGTGAGCCCAAAAACGCGCGGTGGTAAATTTTCCTGCAGCCGGTCCGTGGTGCCGTGGCTGTGGAAACCTGCGTCTCTCATGCGTGGCAACGCTGCGTTACCCCGGCAATCCCGAAACCTTTTTTCTATCCGGCTTTATGGCTTTTTCTAAAAAAGCGTTTGGGCGTTTCTGACCAGCGCCGGGGCGGATGAAAGCGCTGGATATTTCTGCTCAGAGTTTCCTGTTTCTGCGCAAGCCGTGGGGCGCGAAGGGTGTCGAAACCCTGTGGATCGCGTAACGGTAAAAAGGGCAGATGTCGTTCAGCTCGGGTGGGGAAGCGCGAGCAGGTGCAGAGCGCAGCAGCGAGTGGGGCCGTTTCCACAACGCGCTCTCAAATTTGGAAATAACTCAGAAAAAAGCCCCTCGCTGTATCCCGCTCGGTCGCTCCTGCGTCGTTCCCAAATTCCTCGCCCCTTCGCGCTGTTGTGGGGCGTCTGCTGCGACCGGTAGCGAGAGGGGGGAGATGAAGCGGGCGGAGTTGTCTTGAATAGTTGCGCGGTAATTAACCGGTAATTATTTTTAGGATGGAAATGGGATGCGTGGGCGAGTGAAGAGACTGAAGTAGCGCAAAACCCTGGGAT
>NW_009624265.1:6162-7827 GCF_000690535.1 Cariama cristata | reverse complement strand
CCCTCCCCGGCTCCTCCGTCCCTTGAGCTGCGCGTTTCTCTGTGCTGAAAGACGTCTCTGGAGCTTCGAAACGTGGCTTTTTTTTGGTCTGATTCTTTCAAGCTTATGGGGCGCGACAGTTCCGTAACTCTGCTATCGATGAATTTACTCCCTTGTTTCCGTCTTTCCAGCCGGCGGAAGGAGCGTTTGGAGCAGCAGCAGCACATAAAAGTCTCTTTAATTTCGAGTAGTGTCAGACTCTCTGATGTTTCGGATGCCTTTCTGCCTGAACGCCTTCCCGTGCTCCGCTGACCGCGTTCCCGGGGCGATAAAGCACCCGTGGTTTGGGAGCGGGGTCCGGCCACAAGTGCGAGAAATAAAAAGCCGTCGCTTTTTCTCTCTTGAGAAACAGAGAGGTTGCTTCGTGCCTCAGCGTTCGGCTTCTGCTGCTGGTCTTAGAGGAGGGAGAGAGGGGGAAAAAAAAGAAAATTAAAATCAGCGAGCGGCCTCCTCTGGGAGGAGGGTTCCCCCTAAAACCGGCTCTGTTTTTGCTCTGCCCGCAGGTCGCGCCGATGCCACGATGAAGACTTTGCGCCCTATTCCCGGAGGCAGCTCGCGCCCGCTCTTCTGCGACGGCTCTCGGGGGAGCTGGACCCCCACAGCAAACCGGCCCTGCAGCTCCTGCCGAGTGAGGTAAAAGCCCGCTGTGGTCTCGCCCAGAAACGCTCCCGTCTGCCGAGGTCGGTCTCGTCTCGGAGGTGCCCGTCCTCCTACGAAGGGGAAGAGGCGGGTGCCGTTGCCTTTGTCGTGTCATTGAACATTATGTGGGACGGCGACCCATTATTAGGGAAAACGTGATCTTTTGTGGCTTAGAAATAAATATTTAGGAACGTGTTTGAAGAGGGGTGATAAAGTGGGATCGACGGGCGAGGATCTGGCTCACAAGTCGATGCCAAAGACAACTGAAGCCCTTAGAGCCTCGCTGCACGTTACTGCAGAGAATGGCGATGCTGTTTTTTAGCTCTTTCTCTACTTTTTGTTGCCGGTAGATGTCTGTGTTCAGCTGCCTCTCGTGATTATTTCTACAACACTGGTTGTAGAAAAAGGTCTTGGCCGGGCCAGCTCCCACCCTGGGTACACGCCAGCCTCCGGCTCCTCGCGCCGCTGACGCTTTGCGCCTTTGCTGAGGTTTTCGGGTTCTTCTCTCTTGTCCCCTCAGCTCCGGGGGCCGCCCGATGCCGCTCTGCATGACGGATTGCTCTCCCACTACGACGGCGATTCCTGCAGCTGGCAGGAGAATTACTTTGTTCTGCTTGGAGATTTTACCCTGCAGTGGTTCGAAAGCGAAGAGGTAAACGCGGCCGTAAAAATTTGAGGATTTTATCTGGTCAAACCTCATGAAAACCTCATCCCTCGCAGGCAGAGCCGAAGGCGGCAGGGGGCTGCGCAGATACCCCTGCCTGCACGCACGTGTAAAAGCCTCGCTTCCCACCCCGCACAACCGTTCTCCTTCCGCGGAGAATCCTTCCACAAATACGTTCCGTTTCCTTTAAAAATCGCCCTGATTTACTGCATCGCGTTGGATTCTTTTGTCGTTTTAATTGTCGTCGCTCAGCCGCGCGAAAGAGGTACCGGCTTCTGCTGTGGGCGTAAGCGAAGCCACGAGAAACCAAGACGCTCGCCGCC
>NW_009624265.1:3345-6083 GCF_000690535.1 Cariama cristata | reverse complement strand
CGGCGCCGGGGGAAAGGCGCGAGCCCAGGGGGCTCGACTGCTCTCTCTGGTTACCTGCTGCTGTCTTCGCCGAGCGAATACGCCAAATCGCTGGGCGCTCTGTGCCAAGGGCTCACAGGTAATTCCACGGCACGTCGACGGTTCGGAAAGGGGAACGGCCGAGGTCGGAGCAGCGCCTGGTTCGGCACCTCGGGGTGTGATGGAGGAGGATGAGGTGGATGTGGAGGCGTCCAGTCAAGAGACACTGAACTTCCTGACATTTCGGCAGAGCTGTAACGCTCGGGGCTAAACGTATTGGCCTCACCCAGACTTGGCGCTTGGGAGCTCTCGGGCAGCCAAACGCGTTGTTTTCCTCCTTTCTCCGTGTCCCCCTGGCCTCTCCCCCGGCAGACAGCTGTGCTTGGGGCTGCCGGCAGCCTTGTGCGCCTTCTCTTGGCCAGCTGGAAAGCGAAAACGTTAAACCCAAGCGGCACAAAACCAGAAGCAGCTGCAGAGAAACTTTGCCAGGGGCTGAAATTCATTTCAAGCGGTTTTCTCTGTTCGGCTCTTCAGCCTGCGGCCCTCGGGCTTTTATTAGAGAGCTGCCTGCTGTAACAGAGTTTCCGCCTGGTTGGGAACACTTGTAAAGAACCGTGGGGGTTTTTTAAATGCCGGGCAGCGCCGTTTAAAAAAAACCATTTAACGGAATTGGGATCTTTTTAGTCTGCGGCAGGTACCGGTTAAAAAGGAAATGAGGCTTTACCCGTTTGCTCGTGGAACAAAACATTTCTACTCCTCCCCTACAAACGGTTCTTGCAGTTTCTTGGGTCGAATAACGCTGGAAAAAGAAAAGCCGCCCACCTCAGCCGGTGAAGGCCGCGGCAGCCGATCCCGTCCCTTTGGTGTTTCCCCGGCTTGATGGCCGACGTCTGGTGGGACGTGATCCCTCCCTCGTTTTCTAACGAGCGGCTGAGACGCAGCAGGCCTGGGCTCGTTCTCGAAGGACGGTGTTTTATTTTGTCCGTAAATTGGTCTTTCTGAATGAAAATACAAACTGAGAGCCTTACCGCTGGGGAAGCTTCCAAGAGTTTATCGAGAATTCATTTAAAATCGTACCTGTGCCAGCGTACCTCGTGCTTCTTCCTCTCTCCTTCCTCCCCGAGGTGGCAGCCCCTTCGCCGACCCTCCGGGGGAGTTTCTGTTTTTCCTCTACCATCCCTTCCGGAGGCATTTCTGCTTCTGCACGGACTCAAGGGGATCGCGGCGGATCTGGAAGGCCGCTCTTCGGGATGCCATTCGCTACCGCAGTACGGGTGAGGCTGCCGAAAACGGATGGGAGCTCCTTGCCCCTCGGGATCTTTTCGCGGAGGGGATGGCGCAAGCTGGGTCTCGCCACGTTTACGCCTGGAGGGCAAGAGCTCGTAGCAGCTTTGATTTTAGTTTTTAGCCACTGCATTCCCGCAGTTATCCGTGGTTTGGTGGGGATTGCTCCGATGAAACGTCACCAGGAGTAACTCGTCCTTTGTCCTCAGAATTACAGCGGAAGGATTCCGTGGAAGCAGAGGCGTTCCTCGAGGCTGTGCGGTTTTACAGGCAAGAGAGAGGCCACTACGGAGCCGGGGATCTTCTCCTGGGATCGGAACCTGAGGTCGGTAAAGCGTTGGAGAGCGAAGCGTTGCCAGCCAGGTCGTTGCTCCGAGGTAGTTTGAACCCCTTGTTTTGGGTTTTAGATCCTGGGGAACGTGCTGATGGAGGATTTGGTGCCGGTGCTGCGCTCGCGGGTGCTCCCGAGCATCGGGGGGTCGGAGAGGAGGCGACAGCAGCTGTGGCTCCAGGTGAACGCTGGGGGTTTTGTTTGCGCCTGAAAATCAGGGCTTGTGCCGACGCTGGCGCACACGGTGACAGCCGGCCTGCTGGGAGGGAGAGCGGAGCAGCAGGTGTAAACTTCTCAAAACAAGAACAATTTGACAAAAAAAAGGACAAGACTCGTTCCGTGGCCGCTTCCCGCGAAGGCGCTGGAGGGAAAAAGAGGGAGTGTTGCGGGGTGCAGGTGGTGATAATGGAGAGGGACGAATTAATTACTTGATGTTTGGGTTGGGTGAAACGAAGCTGGAAGAATCGAAGAAATTTAGGAGAGCGCCACGGATGGGAGGTGGGGGTTTGTTCAGTGGGGGGAGCCCGGTATCTGGTTGGGAAAGGGAAACGTTTCAAAAATTAGTGCCTCTTACCTCTCCTTTCTTCTTTCTCTCTCTGGTTCACCCATTCCTTATCGGCCCCACAGTTTCTCCGGGAGGTTTACGCCCTCATCCTCAGTGAAATCTCCAGGGAATTCGAAAGTTTTCAGAGGGAAAAGGAAAAACTGCAGATTGAGCTGGAGAAGAAAATCCGCCCCGACCTGGATCAGATGCTGGCTCTGAAGGATCAGATAGCCAGCAAACTCCGAGGTTGGGCAAACGGGGGAAAACAGCGGGATAAAAGGCAAAAAAAGTACAGAGATTAAAACAAACAAAGCAAAAGTGGATAAATCCGTGAAATTTGTCCGCCTGTGGTTGCAGGCCTTTGTCTGCGAAGCGCTGGCTTGGATAGCGCGGTTGTGGGAACGGCAGGCCGAGCGCCACGGTGAATTTGGGTGTAATAAATGTAATAAAGAGGGGCTGTGGGTGGGAGATCTCGGGTGGCTTTTTCCACCTGAACCTGAGCCACGCCGGCATCACTCCCGGTAGGAAGCGCGGCGTGGAAGCGTGGCAGGGGATGTCGGG
>NW_009624265.1:1248-3314 GCF_000690535.1 Cariama cristata | reverse complement strand
GTGCCTCGCAGCTTTTGGTCTTTGCAGCCATGGTGCAGAACCCAGCAGAGTTGTGGTGCGGCCAGGGAGTGGAGCCTCACCTGGACTGCCTGGTGAAGGAACTGGTGCGTCCCATCGGCTCAGGAGTGGAGGCGGTTCGCTTGCTCTTTGCCCAGAGGGTCGATGAGATGATCGGACTCGTCCGGAGCTCTCCCATCGCGGTCCTGCAGAAAGAGGTGAGGTGGGAACGGGGACGGCGAAGGCGGCTGCTCAACCCACCGTGGCCGGTGCGGGATTGATTTCCTGAGGCACGGCCGTCGTTGAAATGCTGCAGCTCGGTTTGAATCGGTGTCGAATCCCGGCAAGAGGGTTCTCACGGGGTCCAGCTTTATTAAGCACCGTCTCTGAGCTGCTGGGGAGGTGTCGGAGGGCGCTTTTTGCTCGCCCTCTTTCCCGGCACACGTGCGGCTGGGCCATGCTCCGGAGAGAACGGGAGGAGCGGAAATACGGAGCCGGGGAGCAAACACCAGGAAGGACGGGGAATGCCGTGCGCCGCCCGAGTAACGCCAGCTTGGCTCCCTTCGTGTCTAGGACTCTTGGGCCCAAACCCGTGGCCTCAAACCCGCGGCATCATACCGTGGGATTGAGCCTGCGGGTTTGACGCCGCGGGGAGCAAACACCGGTAAGGACGGGGAATGCCGTGCGCCGCCCAGGTAACACACTGCTGCTCTGAGGTAGCTTGTGACGGTGGGGAGAACGTCATGGCAGCCTGAAGTCCTGCGCCCGCGCTACGAGGAGGCCGACCGGTATCGAGAAAGCCTGCGAGGGTTCGAGGAGCGGTTCGGCTTCCGCGGCGTCCCCAGCCTGGTCCTTGACGCGCAGAACCTGATGCAGCAAGTAGGTGGTGACGCTGGGGGTTGGGGCTGAGGCCGCGGGAGGGCTCCAGCCTCGGCCGCTCGCTCCCTTTCTCGTGCTCGATTTCTCCTTGGGGTACCCAAAAAGGCACGAAGCAAAGGTCGTTGGCTAATTGGAAGGCACTGGCAACGCCGGGGCAAAATGTGGAGCAAAATGTTGGGTCCTGCGTGCCCCGGTTCCGGCTCAGCGGGGTTTTTATCCGGCAGCTGATGCAGAATGCCACCCACACCTTCCAGCAGCTCTCGCGGCAGCACCTCAGCCAGGCCTGCGGCCGCCACCGCCTCGCCCAAACGCTGGGGAAAATCAAAGAGCGGGTGCTGAAGGTGAGGCGGGGGTCGCACTCCCTTTCCCTTTGACGCGTTGTGGTGGGGTTTGTTTGGATGCAGTTTGGGGCTTCAATTTTTATTTTCCTCGAATCGCCCCGATTCGCTGCGTTTCCCCGCGTTTCTGTGTTGCTCTCGCGCTGCAGACGTGAGGTCGTCGCAAAGGGACCGATCCTCTTTTGAATTTAATTCTGCAGAAGTTTGACCACGACAGTGGCTCCATCCAGAACCGGTTCCTGGCTGGTCCAGATTTTTCTTCCTTTTCTGCTGAAGCGTTTGGAGTCTGGGTGTAAACTGGTGCGGTCATGCCTGCAACGGGAGGGCTTGGGGGGGGGGTGGAAATGGGCTCAAACAAGTGGGTTTTAGTTGGCTTTAGTGCCAAAGTTCCTGGCACTCAGGAACCGTCTCTCCGCAGAAAAGAGCTTTTAATTCCAGCTCCGACGGCGCAGGCTGCCAAACCGCAGCCCTCTCCTCGCCGGCATCCCAAAAACCTCCTCCGAGCAGAGACAAGTCGTGTTCTGTCTCCTGCCGTCATGGGCGTCACCGTCCTTTAGCCGTTTCCCAGAACATTCTCCTTTATTTTTATTTTATTCCCTTTTTTTTTTTTTTACGTTTCCCCCTCTGCTGTGCCAGAAGGTCAGCTGGATCGATTCCCTCTGTAGCGAGTCCCGGGGGTATTTTAGGGGGTGATGGGCGCTCTGCCACGGGGCAAACGGGCTCCTCTGGGATCTGAGGGCGCTGCCGTAGGCTCTGCCTGTTTTTTGGGGAGCCTTACCCAATTCCTGTCAATTCTTCCCATCCCGGCTGGCGCTTTGGCAGCCTCCTGCCTCGCCGGGGACGGGGACCGTT
>NW_009624265.1:0-1174 GCF_000690535.1 Cariama cristata | reverse complement strand
CGTCGTTAACCTGGAAAATATTTACGAAGAAACGGTGCTGGCTGTGCTGCGGCCGGCGAAGGTGAGGGGGCTGCGTTCCCCAGGGAATGCCGGGCTGGAAAATCCCCCCTCTAAACATTTACAGGCGCCGAGTCCTCACTGCTGCTTTTCTGTACCTGGCAGAGATCTGGGTGTGGGGGTTTTTTGGTTTTTTGTTTGTTTGTTTTTTTTTTTTTTTTGAGCTGCTAAACAGCGATTTCCATGTTTGTACATTCAAGTGTCTTTCCAGATGTGGCCTTCGATCAGCTGAACTATTTTTTCCCTGCCAGTTTTTGTTTTTGTGGTTTTTTTTTTTTTCCTTTCCCTTCCCTCCCCCTCGCTGGTTGGAACTTCTCAACCTCCCGCCGGGGGAAAAAAATCATCTCCTTTTACAGGCGTGATGTGATGGGAGGGCTGCGCGCTCACTGCTGCCGAACAGGGCAGCTTTTATGGGCAGGGAGACTCGGAGCAGCGTTTCGCCCTTTCCCAAAGTGGCTGTGCTGGTTTTCTCTCAGGCCCCCCCGTAAACCGGGTTTCCGTCAGCCACGCCTGAAAACGGGAGAAACGGGCCGGGATGGGTCCGCGGTGTTCACTTGAAAGTCGAGTTTTGGGAATTTCCCTTGAAATTTGTACTCAAACGTAGAATTTTGAAGGTGAAAGTTTTACTCGAAAGTGGAATTTTGAAGGTAAAAAGACTTGAAAGTGAAACTTTGAAGGTAAAAATATTTGAAAGTCAAATTTGGAAGGTAAAATACTTGACAGTAGAATTTTGAAGGTAAAAAGACTTGAAATTTTGAAGGTAAACCACTTGAAAGTAGAATTTTGAAGGTCAAATACTTGAAATGTTGAAGGTAAAAAGACTTGAAAGTCAAATTTTGAAGGTAGAGAGACTTGAAATTTTGAGGGTAAAATACTTGAAAGTAGAATTTTGAAGGTAAAACACTTGAGAATGAAATTTTGAAGGTAAAAATTTTACTCGAAAGTAGAATTTTTGAAGGTGAAAATACTCCAAAATTCTACTTTTTGAGTATTTTTACTTTCAAAATTCCTTTTAAGGTAAAAATATTTGGAACTGAAATTTTGAAGGTAAAACACTTGAAAGTAGGATTTTGAAGGCAAAAGTACTTGAAATTTTGAAGGTCAAAAGCCCTGAAAG
>NW_009624264.1:3484-5830 GCF_000690535.1 Cariama cristata | reverse complement strand
TCAGCCCGACGTCCCTGCCGGCCGCTGCCGGGGACGGCGTTGGTGTCCTTTCTGCGTATAAACGGTGTGGTAACGAAACACCGGGAGCAGATTCGTGGCGAGAGGCAGATGTTCGGCCCTGTGAAGTCGCAGAGGTGGTGTCATACCCAGCGCTACACTAAATCTAGTGCTCTTTCACCACCTCTTCCTTGTGTTGAGTGGGGACAGGGATGGGAGAAGCAAAGAGCTTTCAGCATCACTGAAGGCAAAACCCGGACTTGGCTGTTCTGGTGGCCCCGTATAATTTGGCTGCTTTCTTCCCTTCCTCCTCCTCTGAATTATTTTTTCCTAAGCTCTCCTACCCTCTTAACGATAGAGAGCTGGTTCCAGAAAACATGTTACCGTGCGACGTGATGCAACCAAACCCCTTCGTGTACACGTAGACTCCCAGACCAGCGTCAGGAGGATGCTCAACCAGTGTCCGTGAGCATCTCCAGACCGGTTGAGGTGCAGCAGGCGGGCTACGTCATATTTAACGCTGCAGCACAACTGGCATTACACCAGGGGCTTGCTTGTGTTTCTGAAGTTAATATCCCTGGTCCCTTGGTGGGAACCAACACGCACCGTTGAATAGGAATGAGCCAACAGGCTGGAAGAGGCCAAGACAGCAAAGCAAAGTCGGGATTTGTGGCTGGAGAGCCTGGGATAACGTCTGCTCAAACCGCTGCTGGCAGTGCCGGGGTTCACACCAACTTCGGCTCCCCTCAGTCTTTCCTTCTCCATGTCCACCTGCACCCTGGGTTTCTGCGGGTGCTTGGGGATTTCTGGGGTCCTCGAGCCTGTTGTGGGGCGTGGAGGTGGCTGCAGCGAGGTGGGGAGGTTCAGACACTGGGTAATCCTGTTAGGAAGCCAGTGGTTATTGCAGGGCTTCCAGTGGGACCTGCTAAATGAACCATAATTCTGTAATGAGATTTCCTTTTCCCGGCCAGACTAAATGTTCTTGGCCATTGGGAATAAAAGGTCGGGGTGGGGGGGAGAAGAAAAAATAGAGAAAGAAAAAGGGGAGGGGGAAGCGTGTCTTGGGCTCCGTCTCTCTCGATCATATCAAAGATTTGAAGAGCTCTCAGACGCGCCTGGTTATTGCAGCCCGGTGAGCGCGGCTCCGGGCAATAGACTGCCCTGTCCTCCTCGGCAGGGGGTTGATAGGACCCCGAGAGCAAGAAAAACACATTTGAGGTTGTGCTATCGCTCCGAGGTTCAGAGAAGGCGAGAGAGCCTTCTTTACCAGGCAGCAGGGTGCTGGAGGGGGAAGGGGAACCAGGCTGCGGGGCTGGCGAGGAGAAAACATCCCCTAGAAAGACAGCGATTTCTTTGTCCACCAAGAAACCCCCAAGGTGTGTTTTATTCCGACTTCTAGCTGCGACGGGGAAAAGCCAGCAGCCTCCTGCCCTTCCCCAGGGGGTCTCTGGGGTACGGCAGGGTTGCAGGCAGAGTCTGCAGGGCAGGGATGCTTTGGGCCGGGGCAGCTCAGCACCGGTCCTGTCCTGGTTTGGCTGCGGGACCCCCGTGCCGCTGCGGCCCTGGTGCTTTGGCTGGGGTGAAGTCGGAGAAGAGATGAATTTGACCTCTGATCTTTGCAGCCAGTGGGGGTTTTTAGGTGAAAACCCCCGGCGGAGGCTGGTGTTAGCTCACGGACCACCCGCTGTTGGTGCTGGACCCTCGGCCCCGTGCTCTGCCGGGGGACAGATGGGGACGGCTGCTCCCCCCGGGACAGCAGGGACACTTGCTCAGTGTGGGGGCCTTAAACATCTCCTCGTGAGCACACCCCACAAATCCCTAAGATAACGTGTTTGTGATTCACACAGCTCCTCTCGCCCCTGGCGAGGGGCTCCAGGGAGCACCGGGGTGACCCCTTGCTCCCCGACAAGGCAGGAGTCCCCGAGGGGTGGCAGTGGTGGCAGGAGTGACATGTGGGTCCCCAAGGGGACACGCCTGGACACAGGGCTGATGCTACCTCGGTCGCAGGATTGGCCACCGGCAACGCACCCGCTGCTTCTCTGGGTTACAACCACCTCCCTCCCTCCTCCTCCTCCTCCTCCTCTGGCTGGCTCACGGGTGCTGCCCAACTTCCCAAAGGGGCCCCGTGTCACCCCGGGAGGAGCAGCCAGGCTCCGGTGGGTCTCCGCTGGGGAGCGGGTCGGGGCTGGGGGCTTTGGAGGCAGCCCGAGGAGCGGGGAGGGATCTGCTTGCTGTGACTTGGGGTTTTGCAACAGCTCTTCGCTTGCTTCATCTCGATCTGGCTTGGGTTGTTTTTTTTTTTTCCTTTCTCGTCTTTCTTTTTTGAGCGTCTGACTTTCTCCTTTACTT
>NW_009624264.1:2365-3451 GCF_000690535.1 Cariama cristata | reverse complement strand
AAGTCCCAGGCTGGGTTTTGCTGGCCGTGGCCGGTGCTTTGGGGTGAGTTTTCCAGCTTTCCCCTGCTTGAGGGGTTCCTGATGGCCCTTCATCCTCCCAGTGAAAACCCTGAGCCCTGTCTCTCATCCAGCAGGCACGTGAGGAAAAAGAAAAGTGTGTTGATTTTTTTTTTTCCTTTGAAATTTGGTCCCAGGGGTGCTGCAAACACATTGGCTGACCCCAGCTCCTTCTGTGCCTCAGTTTCCCCTTTTGTAAAATGGGGATTGGTGAGAGGGGTGGTTATTTTCCAGCGTTTCACGGGGTACTGCTTCACAGATCCAAGGTGGCCTCTTTATTTGTTAGGCTGTTTTTCCTGTTTACCGTGGTTTTAGCCTCAAAACTCTCCCTCGGGCTGCGTGGATGGGTGCCTCCCGCTCCTAAGTCAGAGCCTGTTTCCAGGCCATCAGCTGCTCTTGCTGCAAAAAACCCTCCAATGAGGATGGGAAAATAACATTGCTAAAATTAAAATAAAAATCTGAGTGTTTTGGATGCCAGCTCTCCTGGTATCTTCTGAGCACCTCTCCTCCCTCCTGACCCACAACCGTTCGATATTGATCTCAGCAAAACTGGGCTGGAGATGGGCGCAGTGGGGCTGGGTCTGTCCTGCCCCACCAGCCGTGGTGCTTGGCCAGCGTGGGGGCAAAGCCCGGGGGTCTCCATCCTCCTGCCTGGGCTCTTCTCCAGTATTTAGTGGAGGGGTGAGAGGGGGGTTCAACACATCCGAGGCACAGCGGTGACAACCTCGTCTGGGGACACAGATGAAGTCTAGAGGAGCGGTAGCCACCACCCAACTTCCATTGCCAAAGGGCTTCTGCCGGGGCCCTGATGGCAAAGGGAGACCGTCCCCCGCCCTGAAGGGGCCACTGAAGGAGCCCGAGGGCGATGGCAGAGCCGTTCCCGCCGGGACCTCGCTTCCCCCACTTTGGGGGCAAGGTGGGACCCATCACCCGCGGGTCCAGGGCTGGGCTGGGAGCAGAAGCTCAACCCGATGGAGCCGGCATCCTACGGCTGCGGGCCCCGGGCCGGCAGAAAGAATGCCAACTGGC
>NW_009624264.1:1222-2352 GCF_000690535.1 Cariama cristata | reverse complement strand
AGGGCCTGCGCAGGTTTGTTAGGCAAAGCCTGAGAGCCCACAGCTACGGCTGGCGGAGGAAAACCCTCGGTCAGATGTTCACGTCGCAGCAACCAATTTAATCTGGACTTCACCGAGGGGTCTCATAGGAGCCAAAGCACGTTAAGAGGCAGCAGGGAAAGCAGGAGCCTGGAAAGAAAAACAGTTGGGGCCCCTCCAGCGTTTCCCTGGCATGGAGAGCCAGGATTTCCTGGGATTTCGCCTCCTCCCTCCACAGGGTGGGCAGGATCCCGGATCCGGGCGGTGGGACTAGGAAGGGCTGTGTGTGCCCATCAGGAAACCTCTCCTTGCCCGGGACTTAACCGCGGCCCAGCCTGGGAGGGGAACTCCAGCTGGAGAGCGAGGAAAATGTATTTTAGCCCCCCACGAAGCAGCTGGTTTGGGGTTTTGTGGGCACCAAGGCCCCCCTTGGGGGAGTTCCCATCACCCGCCGGAGGGATCAAGAGGTGGAAATCCTCCAGCTTTTAAACACAGGCACAATTTCCCTTCTCCAACAGCACCAAAACACCAGAAGGTTTGGGGGGTTGTTCTTCTTTTTGGGGGTGCCGTGGGTACCGCTTCCCTAAGGAAAGAGGGCTCATCCAGCTGTGCTCGGCTCCGTCCGTCCGCCCTGTCCTAACAAACCCCGCTAATTTCGACCAAATTTAACGGGAGGGTTGAGACCTCAAAAATAGGACGGTTTTGTGAGTTGCATGAAAATGGGTCCCAGGTGGCTGGAACAAGCGGGATGCTGAGCAGGGGGCTGGGATTTGGGCTGAAATCCGTGCGGCACCGGTGACTTCGCAAAGAAACATCGGGGAGTTTTTTGACCGCAGGCAAAGTCTCCGCCAACATTATTAGAGCTGACGTCAGCCCCGCTCGGGGATGGGGTCCCCGGCACTAACGGGGCTCTCACGGGTGACACGGGGGAGCGGCTCAGCCCCAGTTCTCCCACGTGAGTGGGGTCAGCCCTGCTCCCAGGAGCCCAAAACCAGGGGGGAGCTGCATGCGAGCCAGGATTCGGGCGTGGGGAGCCTCTTGCAGCCTGGAGGTAGGTGAATCACCGAGGCCAAGCTGCGTCTAGATGTAGCCAAAAAGCTGTAAATTGCTTT
>NW_009624264.1:864-1085 GCF_000690535.1 Cariama cristata | reverse complement strand
GGCTCAAAGCAAAGTTGTTTGTGGAAGGGTTTGCTTCATCTTGGTTTAACTACAAGAAGCCGTTTAATACCTTTAAATTACAGCCGCGTTTCGATATCCCATTAAAGTCGTTCCAGAAATAAATCTAAATTCCTGGCATAGCTTCTGCAAACTTCTCCCCAGTCAGTGGGAAGGCTGAGCGCCGTCTTTCTTTTGCTTGGTTTGTGGAAGAAAAGGGGGGG
>NW_009624264.1:373-634 GCF_000690535.1 Cariama cristata | reverse complement strand
GACTGGGATCCGCCCTCCACCTTGTCGCCTTCTCCTTGGGGTTTGCAGCTGGGGCTGCATCGCTTCGCTGCTCCCTCGGGGCTGGAAGAAGCCGGGGTGGATGTGCTGGAGGGGCCGCACAGCTCGCTCCTCCGCCTGGGTGCCCCCAATACGCCGCTTCACTTAAGGGGGTCTGGGGGGGACCAGGGGTGCTGGAGCCTCCCTCCCCACCCACCCTGTGGGGAGGCACGCGAGGGGCTTGGCTGTGGGAAGCAGAGAATT
>NW_009624264.1:0-201 GCF_000690535.1 Cariama cristata | reverse complement strand
CTCCCCGTCCCTATTTGCCCAGGGCGCTGGCTGACGCAGGGCCCTTTCCTGCGTTTGTCACCACCCACCCCAAGGTCCTCCGGTGATAACTTTTCATTTAAGATTAGGGATTTGGGTCTTTTGGAAAGAGTCTTTAACCTACAGTCTGCTGAAATAGTCACTTAATAGGAAAAAAAAAAAAAATAAAATCTCTAAATAGAC
>NW_009624263.1:0-670 GCF_000690535.1 Cariama cristata | reverse complement strand
GGGTACCAGCCCGTGCAGAGGGACCCTGGCAGGTTCGAAGGGATTAGTCCCTTTGGGAAGACCTCGCTCCCCAGCTTGGAAGGGATGGTGGGTTAGAGAGCAATTCACCCTTTTTGCCCCAACTCTTTGCCTCCCGTTTCGTGCTGTGCCACATCCCTGACCCTGGCTCTGCCGATTTGGCAGGGAAGGAGGAATTCAGCGCGGCATCGTGCCTCAGTTTCCTTTTTCCTGCGTGCGTGAAGCTGCGGTGTGGCTGCTGGGAGGTGGTGGTGACACAGAGGTTTTAATAACCCCCCTGGCCTGGCACCTGGGCCAGTGCCACTTAGCGATTCAGCTTGGGACTCCTTCCAGCTTGCGACAAGTGGGAAGAGTGTGACCCGTTCCCTCCATGAGTTGGAGGCAGGAGCAGCCCTGCCCTGTGGGGCATTTAACCTGCCCTGAGAGCCAGAAAGGAAACACTCCACTTCCAGTACGGGAACGTGGAATAAAAGGCAGGGGAATGGGCACGCAGTACACGTGTGAGCACGTCCACAAACGGAGCGTGTATCCAAATGTCTGGGGTAAGGGACCGAACACGTGTTCGCGAGGGAGTCTGCAGATGCGTCTGTATCACTGAGCATCCGTGGAAGTGAGCGCCGTGACCGTGCAGCGCTGCCTCCCTGCCGCCCGC
>NW_009624262.1:14493-18221 GCF_000690535.1 Cariama cristata | reverse complement strand
GGCAGCGCAACAGCCCCGTGGGCAACGGCATGTCCCGTCATGAGGCGCTCCAGCCAGATACAAACCACTTGGATCCAGGTCAAACAAGCCATATTGGGCCCTGTTGCCGCCACTAGCCACGTCCCCGTAGCCGAGATAAAGGCAGGAGCAATTTACGCATTTTTAATGCAAACGAGATGCCGCCCTCCGGCGCTTAGCAAATTGCCAATGCATTGGGGATGCCCCTGCTCTTTTAGCTTTGTTTCCACATGTGCTGAAAGTTGATGAGTGCTGGTTGTGTTTTTCTTCCCACCACTAAAGGGCACAGCACAGATATAGGAAGTAGGAAAACCGAAGTTTCAGTAGTGCTTATAGACCAGATGGCTGCTGCCAGCATCTTTAGCTGTAACCAGTACATCTACCAGTGCCATTTCACTGGTATTTCTTCTAAAATTGATGTTGGATAATTGTAACTCAGAGCCAGCAACTCTGAGCAAAAGGAGAGTATATTGCATTTATGGAGTCACCGTCTCTGCATTCACTTTTTAAGCAAAATTATCTGACCCTTACACATTTGAGGGCAAGGATTTCTGCATAGAAGGTCTACCTGTATTTATAAACCAGGGACATTTACACCCTGCAGAAGCATTACATGATAGCAAATGAAAGAGTGGTTCCACTACCTTAGAATGAACTCAGACGTGTGTTTAAAGCAGGTATTAAAAACGTGATTCACCATAATAAAGACATCCCAAGCAACTATTTAAAGTGATGCAAAATACAACATTTGGGGGTGGAGAGGTGACCATACAGTGCACCTACCCCTCCCCACCCCCCAAAAAAATAAAACACAAGCTCCAATAAGAATAATAAATAAATAATAATGAGCACATATTTATACTTTATCCAGAAGTACAGCAGGGTTCTTAATAAGATTAGGTCTTGCTTTCAGTTTCACTCACCACTGAACTAGTCAGCTTTGAGGACTGCGTTAAAGAGGCACAGAGTGTTACTTAAGAGTTACAGAAAGTACATCGGCATGTTAAAGAAAGATGGAAAAAAACAGTATCATCTATATAGGGAAATGATGCCTAAAACAGAAGATACGAGTCTAACACACTGCTCAACCAATCTTTTCTTCCCCAAATGCGCGACATACATAGTAACAGGAGCTCTGAATACTTACTAAACTTACGCAGAGGAATAAATGGGTATCATCTGTTGCATGACTTACAAAGCCAGAAGAAAAAGAAGGAGCAAATTTTTCATGGAAGCCTTGGATCATACAGGCTGTATTTGCCTCATTCACATCCTCCTCCTTTCACTGCACTTCAGTGTGAAGAAGACAGCCTTAGCAATATTCGTCTTAGAAATCCAAAACATTGCAGAGATCACACTGCAGCAACAGATGAATCTGCTTCACATGCATTGACGTACCTCCTCAACGTCTGAAAGAAATTCCAGCTGCAGTCAACCCACAGGAGACATGTTGCCTGACTGTACCTTGACGGTATTGTTTATGAAGAAGATGATTTACACACTCGTAATGATTTAAGCAGCTACTTTGCATACATTACAGAGAAAACCTGAAACATGTGACCTGCTTCACAGGGCAGGATTATACCTCTGTTCTTGTTGTGTCATGTGCAACCACATTATTTAGTAGTTAAAGCCCAAGCGAGCACTCTGGTATTCCATTGCCCTCGCCGTGCATGCAGCGCAAGAGTTTCGGCATGCCTCTGAAACCAAAGCTTAGCCTCCCAACTTCTAAAGATAGACAGTCAAATAAATGATATAATTGTCAAAGGGGCTCAGTCAAACCTACCACATGGCTCTGCCCACTCAGGATTATGATGTTTGCTGGCAGACTTTTTAGGACAGAAAATCTTTCATGGTGTTAATAAATTTGTAACAATGATCATATTCTTAGAGGCCACTCCAATACAAACTTTCATTAGCACTTTCACTGCCTCTCGCAAAGCACTGAGAATGTATGCGTGATCATCATCAGTTAGGAATAAACAGTAACAACTTTGAATCCTTTTTTCTGACGTTTTTTAAAAAGCCAAAAGCTTTTCAGAAAAATGGAAACCAACATCCAAAGAACAGCTGGGCTTATAGCTCCTTCGTAATTCTGAGTTGTTTTTATTGATCCCTACACTTCTTATGCACAACTTCATTTCTGTTTTGTTAATTACAAGATAATTAAATACAAGACAGAGCATGTATCATGCTGGGGAATCATTTAGTGAGTGAACTGTTGTGCTGAAAAGTGGAATTCTTTCTGTCACTCATGGCACGATGATATATTGGTAGCAAACACAACAGGAGCTATTTTGGGGATAATCCAATGGCCTACAGGAGCCACAGAGGGCAGCAGGAAAACATAAGGTTCAGAATTAAATGGAAGTCCTGCTGCACAGGCCTTCACACTTTGCAAACACATAAACCAAGAGCACGTTCACACACAGGTTTACCTCAACTTCAGAGCAAGTACAGCACTTGCCATAGAATACATAAGAAAAAAGTCAAAGTCTGAAAAATATTGATTTAAGAAGAGAGGAAAACCGGTGGGTGGAGGGGGAGGTATCTTAGCAGCACCAGGAGTGAAGGCACCAAAGCTCTGTTCACTGTTTTGCCACTGGCTCCCTCTAACACTGCATTTATTTAGATTCCCTGTGCCTTGGCTCACCCATCAGTACAATGGGTAAAACACTTCATCCTGTCCTTAAGAGGGAATTACTGCTTCTAAAATGCTCTGGGAACCTTGATTAAAATGCACTGCGGCTTTGTGATAAGTATTCCCTCTCAAAGAGCGTGCGAGCTGAGTTTTGACGGAGGAAGTACTACCTGACAGCTGGAAAAGAAAAATAATCATTCCGAATGAGAAGTATGTGCTTGACCTATGCACACCTGTAGGTGGATCCCTCCTGGAATATTTTTTTTTTCTTTTTTCAGTTACTATGTCTCTATTGCAAAGAGAGGAGCAATAAGAATGGATAATTAAAAAGCTTTTGAAAAGCTCTAGTATTTTCACCAGAGGATCACAGTGGGCCGTCTTCAAGAACTCTGATGCAGAACTACATGTAATTAAAAAAAATAATTATTTGTAATGCTCCTCAAACCCTGTTTTCATTAAGGAGGGGAGGGGAAAAAAGAAGACAGATCACTTTAAATATGAATGCTTTATGAATAAAGAATATTTTTTTAAATTGATGAGCATTCATTTTCCCATACAGTCGTATAAAGTCTGAGTAGTTAACATAAAACATAATTATCAATGTTTCAAACCGCATTTTCCCCTTGAAAATAAATAAATAAATAAATGAACAAGCACACCAAAATCTTTTTTGTTCATTAGGAGCCACATCCAGCAGAAAACATCTGCAGACTTCTAGACCAAGCAAGCCCTGGAAGACCATGGGTACTGGCTGCACCTCGTGCCAACCCCAAAAATTTGGCTGGTTCAGAAAGATTTAAACAAAACAAAAAAAGCCCTGCAGCTTTACATGTCTGGGAATTGTGGAACTGCAATAGGTTTATGAATAAAGAATAGGGGTGAGAAAAAAAAAACAACTGCTTTTAAAAAGGAGATCCCTGTCTCTCCTGTCCTCTGCGGTCCAGGTGCCAGACAGGGGCTCCCCTCCCTCCCCAGGGACACCACGGAGTTGGCATCAGCAGCCGCAGGCCAAAACGCGGAGTCTACCTGCACCCCCCTGCTGCAAAGCGGGTGGGGGGGGGCCCAAACT
>NW_009624262.1:4645-14462 GCF_000690535.1 Cariama cristata | reverse complement strand
CCCCCCCTTGCATATCCAACAGCTGACCGAGCACCCAGCTCCCAGCCGCGCTCCTGGACGTGCAGTAGATGCCACCATCAAACCCAAAGGAGCGTCCCCGGGATGGGAGCCAGCCCAAGTCACCCAAAGGACATTGCAGAGCCACCGTGGAGGGGCAGGCGCTGCTGGGGGCCAAGAGCCACCTCTGTGAAGGTGGTTCGGGGTCTCCCCTGAGCCAGTGGCCTCTCCAGCCCCATGGAAGGATCGGGCCCTACAAGGAGCCTGCGATTTCTACCATGGGCTTGGAGCACGGGGAGAGCATCGACTAGTGCGGGCACCCAGCAGCACCTCTTTAGATTTCGGGCTACGCTGAACATGTGCATGCAAACACAACGGGGGAACTGATAGTGTCGGCATGGCTGCCTGCTGAAATAAAGGAAAAGTTTAGGAAGTAAGTTTAGGACGAGGGCCCGGTTACTGCGGCGAATGAAAATTAAAGAACCTGCTGCTAGTGTAGTTGCCATGGTTTTAGACTTTTGATAGAAAAAAAGGCTTTTTTTTGAATAGCCCTTCACTACATCCCCCTTTGGGAAAGCCAAGAAACCTCCTGCTGATTTAAGTCACACCTTGTCTTCTGCCTCAATCAGCGGATCAGTCTACATTTCAGATCAACACCCAGCTCATCTTGTGTGGCTAGCCCTGCGCAGGGAAAAGGACCGGGTGGGTATTAAAAGACCGAGTAACAGTAAACCCGTGTGTTCTGCTTAAAGCCATCCCAAAATTTTGGGTTTGCAGTGTTCATTTTATAGACACCTCCTCGAGAGGAACAGCAGCTGCAGTATGCTGCCTTGGTTGCAAGATGTGATACATGCAGAGATATGTACTTAGGAGAGCACAGAGGGACTTTGTGCGATGACCATATAACTGCAGACACTTTGCAGGTGTGTATTTACAATACTATTTATATAGTGCCGAAAGTGGACTACATTAATATACAGTGTGCATGATTCACTGTCATTAGCCCTGCCCTTCAATAATGTGGACCCTAAGATAAATAACATTGCTAGAGCCTCTCCATACAATACACAGTCTTGTTAGTTTAGTTATATATACAAAATTTCCAACTGCAATTAGAGATTTTTTTTAAGTTACAAAAAGTTCTTGAAGTGAAACCTTTGTTTATGAGTTTAAATGAGCCAACTGACAAAAAAAAAGGCAAACTGTGAAGCCAGGAGATTTGTATGTAAAATGCAGAGTAAGTTGGATATCTTAAATAAATAACAATAATCTGAACACATATTTAAATAAATCATGTATTTTAACAATGCTAGATACAAATAATCATCATATTTGTCATCACAGCTTTATATACCTGTTGGATTCCTGCTTTCAAAACCTTAAGAAATGTACCACTGTCTTTGAATTAAAATGTACTTTCTTTACGCTAAATCTGTGAAGGTGCTCTTGCGGGAAACACTGCATTCTACATTAATTTTTTAATAAAAAAAAAAAAAAAGGCTTACACAGACTTGGAAAAAACAACCAAGTGGCAAAAATCCCAACTTTGTCCATTCATCCTTTGATTCTGTCTTTGCCATAATAAAATTCTATGAAAATGTTGCCAGAAATAAAGTTAATCTTCGCAAGGACTTTTTCATCTTTATTTAAAACCAGAGAGTAACTAGCCTGCAGTTCTATCAACCCTAACGCACAGCACACTATAAAGATGAGGTCCTTGTCATTTTTTGCCCATGTCTAACATTTAAGGAGGAAAAAAAATTTAAAAGAAAAAATATTCCCTTGAAACTCTTAACTTCTGGCTACGAAATGTCTCAGTAAGACACCAAGATAATGTCTCACCAATTAAAACAGCAGCAGTAGTAACATCTGTAAACTCAGAATTAAGAAGCCAGCATTTTCTATACAATTTTAAGAAACATTTTAAAATACCTCTGCCCATTCTATAGCATGGCACTGAAAGCCATAAATAACTGGATCAGTAAGTAAATTCACCATCTACTAGAAGAATGATTCCTGAAGAAAGTAAAAGCTCAAGAGCTTGCTGCTAGTAGTTAATGGGATAACCCAACTCCGAAGTCAGAAAGAGCAAAATATCTCCCTTTCATTAAAAGGGGGGGAAGCTTTAAAAGGTACACAATTAGTTAGCTTTGCAGTGATTAATTCAACAACTGCAAAGCCAAAAACAACTTTAGGCACTTAACCATGAAACTGTCAGTTCTCTTTGCTTGATGATAAAGCATCCAAAAAGTAAACATTAACTTCTGTGTTTTTTCTGCGTGCGTATTCCATCACGAGAAGATGATAACCAAAGAATTACCAGGCAAGCTCGGCACAGGCTTTTTGTACCTTATTCCCCCTAACACAGAGGTGAGATGTGCCCAAACTCCATTCCTTTTCCTCACTGCCAGCTCTAGTAAGATAGTTCATACTGTTCCCTTAAACTTGACAGAAGGGATTGAAAATCAGATTGAAAATCTCTTCCCCAGGAAGCAAAGAGCTCATCACAGTAAGGGAGCTTTGAGGACGAAGGGACCCCATACTAACCACATCCTCTCCGTATCAAGGCAAAGGCAGACAGCAGCTCTTGCTCAGACCAACTCTCCCAAGGAAGCAAACAGAAGCTCTGCCCAAGTAAGGAATGCAAAAGCGTATACTTCATCATCTCTTTTAAATAAACTCCAAAATTGAATAACTATCGAACAAACTGAAAAAGGGCAGGAAGCTGAAGAACAAATTAAAAGAACAAATCAACATATTTCTCTGACCTGCAAATATTTAATGCAAGCACATTCTTCTTTCAAACCAGATGCCTATAAGCATTTTGATGGCTGCTCATAATCAAATGTGTCACTCGCAAAATTATAGCGTTTGGGGAGGGTACCAGGCAACTGAAAATGGCTTTTGCTACAAGTATGTCACAAGCACATCTTTTAGTCACCTCAGAATTGCACACGACTTCGCTTCATTCCTTTGCACTGGCTGTGTGCGGGTTGCTTCACAGAAATACAACTGAAGTAATCTCCTTGACAGTAAACAGTAACCAGTAAATACTATTTACTGAGCAGATATGTGCCTCTGCTATTCCCTCAGTTTACCTATCCCCCATCTCTGCCTTCCAACCTCAATCCCCTCACTCTCAGAAATTTTAGGGGAGGGAATAAAAAAATACAGGTAGTGAAATACTGAAATCCCATAGTGGCAAGGTTTTCCTCTCTGAACAGACAAATTCTTAACTCCACGCAGCTCCAGACACTGAAGGATTAGATCCTAACCAGGGAAAAGACAGGAAAATGGTAATAAATATCACATGGTAATCCACGGGAACTTTGGTCCCAATGTGGTTTTTCTATAGTATCCTACAATAAATGGCATTACAATATCCATAATCTCGCTCATATATCAGAGTGCTCTCTCTGCTCTCCTTCTTGCCTTTCCTTCTTTCATGTACTGCATTTTCTAAGAAAATGTACTTTTCCTGCACAAGTGAAGTCAATGTAGCCCCATTCCTGACTGAAAGCAGCACAGTAGCTGGGTGAAAACTACCACGGGCCATATCGCGCTGCACGGAGCTACAGCTGAGGAGTGCGGGGTTTATGGCAGCATTACTCTGGTAAGGTCTCGTCTGAAATTCCTTCTGACAAGACAAAGGAAGTCACAGTTTGCTGGAGAGAAAAAATAAATAAATTGTATTCATATGCAGTAAGAGCACTCCATGTCATAGTGGATTTTACAATATCCTAGTTCTCTTTCTATTCAGGCATGTGTCTTTTGGACAATAAATTCTGAAAACCCAAGAAGGTAAAGCTTGCTTAACCATGACTGTCCTTCCACCCAGTAAAATAAATTCCACAGCTGCTTTTTCTTTCTCCTTTGACTATTTTTTAAGCTCCTTCCCGTTGACAACTAGTCACTGTCACACTCCACTACTGAAACAAAAATCTTTAAAAATGCCAGTTTCTCAGATTCTTAATTTTGTCCCATTCAAGTAAAATGTTTTGCATCAGAAAGTTCAGCAGAGCTGCAAGGTCATCTTTGTTAGTAAAGATTTTCATATGCGCAAATAAAAATTGAGAAATGACTGAAGGAAAAAAAAGCTAGACAAACCCATTTTAAATGTTCCTTAGATAATGCAGTACCACAGCAAATCTCTAAAGAAAGTTATGCTGAGACTGCCATGAGCACCAAATAAATTTGCACCACTGGGATATTTAAGGTCCAATAAATCTTACTTTCCAATAGTTTTAAAACTCCAGAAATCAGTTTTTCAGCTCTAGACTCCGTATGTTGTAACAAAATTGTCTACCTAAAAGCTATCGACTCAGACTTACCATCTGTGAGAAATATTTTCAGAACATACTCATGTTTGCTGAACTACCAAATTATGAAAACCTTCATTAAGAAAAAAACAAGCCACAAACACACATATATACATACATAAAAACCAACCAAACAACTTGCTTTCTTTTTCTCTTTGCATGATAATGCTCAAGAAAGTTGGTTAAAAATGTCCCTATTTCCAATTCAAATTCTTATTAATTTATTTGAACTATCTCATGTTACAGTCAACATGAAATGAACAACTAATTGTAAAAAAGTAAAATGCACAGCAATAAAATCCACCATAGTTCAGACACGATATGCTGAGCAACAGCAGAAGAGCCAAGGGTTAACGTCAACCTAAGAAATCACACCATTGTGCCACTTATCTGATATTGTTAAAAATACTAACAATTGCTGAAAAAAAAAAGAAAAACAGATGGTAGAGAAAAGCATTTTATTTACTACGCTGCAACTTTTTGCAGTTTGGTTATATCAAAAGCACATTCTGTGGACAATGAAAGTCACTGCTTCCCTTGGCCTGTCAAAAATATCCTGATGCCCATGGCATGGCATACAACTTTATGAGGGCACTACAGCCTGCTTACATGTATAGACCCATAATACTGGACCTTCAGTCACTCCACTGCTATTTCTCTAAGCCTTTCACAGAGTAGTTGGTGAGGAACAAGAAGGAAACGTGGCTGTGAAGCCAGTAAGTAGCAACAGGGCTCAGAAGCAGGTGCAATGTCCAAACCGACTTTTTATTTCCATTCCCCTTTGGGAAGTGAACTGACTTCAAACCAAAAGAATCGCTTTTAAAGGTGACAGACCAAACCGTGGTCCCACTGAAGGGCAGCTTCGTGCAGTGAAACGACGCCTGAGCATCCTGAGTAGGGCAGCAAAAAAGCAAGATGGAGCCTTACAAAATGTCCCTGAGCCCAGGGAAACTGCTTTAAAGTAGCAAACTGTTAAGAGAGTGTAACATGGATCTCCCAAAACCATGGTTCCCTCTCGAATAAGCTACAGCGTAACTAGGAAGTTTCCTGATGAGGACCAGATCTTACTCCAGGTTAAGTTAGCACGAGTTTCGTCCCTTGCAAGTACAAAGGGGGGATCAGGGCCATAATCAGAGGGGTTTAATCAATCTTTGGTTGCATCTAAGTTTCTGCCAGGTTGCCAGGCAAAGCAAGTTAGATTCACTTTCACAAAAATCATTCGCCTAAAAATCAAACCAGCCCAAACAATTAAAAAAACCCAACAAAATCAAGTTATGCTAAATGTTGTTTTCTCGCTAGAAAACTTCATGTCGTAAACAACTGAAGGGCAGTGATGCAAAATGGATTCTTGCCTAGATTTCTAAACTTTTCCAGGAGTTGTAATATCGTGCATTTGATGACATCATGAAACTAACCACAAGTAAAAGTTGGTTTTCAATTTGTTCTACTTTTCCCTCATTAGTCTCTGTGTCAGAAATAGAGTAAGAACCCTCATTAAGTCACATTAAATTCTTTAAACTCATTAAGGGCTCAGAGAAAGAACAATACAAACACTGGTGTTTTTGTAAAAAAATTATGCAACACAGAGGGACTTCCATTTCCATGTATTTTTAGAATGTATGTATGTGCATATAGCAGCCAAAGAGAGACCAATATGTGTGAGGGAGAAACAGAGAGGCAGAGTAACAGAGACGATAAGGCAGGGCATACCTTACATATGACAGAATGATACCTAGATAAAAGTGGATTATGCATGATCACTTTTGACTTGATATAGATGAAGCGCTTAATGCTTTGTATCCTGAACTGAGGAAGAGCTGGAGTCAGAGCCATACCCCACATTTTTGTTCAGTTAACGATTCCTCAGGACTTTTCCCAAGGAGAAAAGAATCTTGAGGGACACACAGCCAGCAGCAATCCAGTGGCAATCAAATTTTTTGTCCATGGACTATTTTGATTGCTGCTGCTGTAGCCTACCTGATTGTAGTTGAAGATACATCTACTATTCATGTTTATGGACTTACATGTAAGATACAGGCGTGTGCAGAATTTCAACAGTCTTGGAGAGTATCTCTGGGTGTGCAAAGGGTGGGTATTTGTTAGAAGATTTATTGTAGCTGAATGACTCAGATATATGTGGTTGATAACTTCTGATCTCACCCCCCATAAGACTGGAAATATGAGCTCAATGCCACAAAATTATTTACATTCCTACAGTATGCTCAAACAACTATTACAGGATTAATTTAATCCATTATATTATTGTTTTTTTTCATGACAGATGTAACATGCAAATAGGGGTTTAGTTCTAAAGAAAACTCTGGATCTGAAGAATGTGGAAGGAGATTCATTAGATGGCATAAATTTCAGATGTCTATAGCAGGCCATAGAAAGAAAATAGTATATACAGTAGATAGGAGACTTGAGTTACTGTTTCTTTGCTTCCTGCCACTGTGACAGCTGAAATGAGGTGTGGGATTTTTACTGACAGTCCCCAAACCTGAGCATCCAGAGCTGGGTGCCAGGGCAGCACAGGCAGGCTGCCTCCGCTCAGAAGCTCTCCTCTCCCATTTCTCTAGCAGAGTCAGATACTGTTTACCTGCAAGGCACATGGTAAGGCTAATCTATTTTCACAAGATTTTGCCTCAGGTATTTGGGGCAAGGTTTACTTTATTAATTGTGTGTGTGCGTGCATGTCCATATCTATGCGTGCAGGAGGAGAAATGATCGGCATGTATTGCATCTTTGGTTTATACTCTAACTGCAGCTGGCAAATGTCTGATGGGTATAATTAATACACCTAAAAATGAGAACACTAAATAGAAAAGCAAACTACGTTCAGATTAGGAAGCTGAATTTGGAGGTATCTTTCTTTCATTAACTGAATTCATGAAGCAACATTTCATCTGCATAGCAAGTTTTGGATGATGTTCCACATAACTGATAGCATTTGCTTGAAGAGCAGCATGTGAGAAAGTTAAAAAGAATCATCCTTTGGAAACACTGAAAACCTTCTACCCCCAAAGAAAATTGCTTTATCCTAACTCATTTAACTTCCATTAAACATTAAACCACAACTGCACATAGGAATTTTAGGCGATACTTAACTTCAGTATCTACTTTTTTTACATCAGTTGAGAATTTGCTTTTTAAAATAATCCCAGTAAAGTCTCTGAGATATCCAAAAGCAGCCTGCAAGGTATCAGTCTAGGCAGAGTATGCTTTTATATTTTTTTTTTTTTTTCAAATTAACTACTAGCAAAAATTCCCCCCTGCTTTTTTGGTGAACCACCAAGCTGTACGTTTAATTTTTTAAGTTTCAGTATGTATTTCAGACTTGCAGACTTTGCAAAGTAGGTCAGGAATACCCAAAGGATACACATCTGAAGGCTACAGATAGCAGAACACACCATTTACGGATTTGTATATACACATACATACACATTTGATATAATATAGGTAGGTAGATAGATTCAATGATTTAAACACATTACATCTATACTGTGTGTTTCAAGAACATTCAGATATTTACACTGTTAGATCACCGCTCATTTTAGACCTACACTAGTGCCAGCTGCCAAAAAAAAGTACACAAATCAAAATATGTTACCTTTGTTCAAACAATACTGCTGTTCATTATATAATAGAAACTGTCATGCTTAATCTTCCAGGAACCAAGAACTGGTACATTCTTGGATCAGAGATGGCGTGAAATAGTTTGAGGCAAAACTGAAGCATACTGTTTAAGTAAATCTTGCTGAGAAACATAAGCGCATTGATGATTTTTAACATCATCTTTTACAGTTTTTTTTTTTTTTTTATTAGTATTAGTAAACTAAAAATGCTGGCATATTTTCAAAATGCTGAGATGAACACTTCAACGCTTTTTGTATAACATTTTTACAATATCAGATTATACATTCCCTCCTGCGTTGTCAGCCTCACTAAATGTAATGGGAGACCTGAAAAGGATGCTTGAGAATAGACACCACAATGAAGTAAAATGTACCTATAAAAATTACATGTTGACTTTGAGAATACCCCAAACTAAATTTTTCCTTGGGAGTTCTCAGTATTATCCAAGTACCCCAACGGTTATTGTGGGCACTAAGATACAGGCTGCGATGTTCATTTTCCATTACAGATGAAAAAATTGCCAAAAGCAACATTCAAAAATATGTCTATGGCATGGTATAGAGAAATATAGAGAAATGGCAGAAATGCCTTAATTTCTTCAGAGTTGGAACTTTTTCAATGCATATTTTAATCTGAGAAAATGCTAAATAAAATTAAGTGCAATTCACTTATTGAGGAAAATCTGTTTTACAGCATTATGACTCCAGGACTTCTTCAGATTTTTAAGACTACAAAGGAAGTATTTTACAATTTCATATTTAACAACATGGATTACACAATATTCATCAGGCACACACAATCTTACTTACAGACAGACACAGACACAGACACACACAACTCTGCAGAGGCCAATCCTGCAGCCTTTACTGAATTCAAAAGTCCCCCTGACGTCAATGAGTATTTTTCAAGAATGAGAATTGCAGGATCAGGCCCAAAAAGCGCTTATGAAGATGAGATGTTACTTCAACAGATTGAATGTTAGATTAAATATAAAGATTGAGGCAAGACAAGTCTGGGGTTTAAACCCTCGGGAGGATTGACATTTAAAGTGTTGCCACTGAATTATAGCTCTCTACATTGGGTGGGGTAACCTCCTACTGGGTGGAGTGTCTCCCCTAAAGGAAGGGAAAACTGGCACAAGCCAACTTGGTCTTTGAACGATTTCCCTACTTGCCAACTTATGAAGTCGTCCTGACGTCAACTTCGTCAAGAAAGTCTATTGCCCAACTCCATCTTTTACCATAGAAAGTTTGCTTGTGTTCAAAACCCCAGCAGACGTAGAAGAGAAATTAAGGAAATAACTCAGAAAACTCTAAACGAAATAAAGAATTCAGGAAAGGAAAGAAAAGAAAAGAGAGTAGACCGGATTTTCTTAAGTACAGTTAATAAAAAAATATTCTTTCCTTGGGTTTTCTTGTTTCTAATATCAGCTTAATACAAACAGATACAGATCGCTAGAGACCATTACTAAACATACTCTAAAATCTGGTTTAACTTTAAAATACGGGGTGGAGAGTGCACAGAAAGTGGTCACTCTGCAAGATAGGATCTCTCCTGTCTTCTGCAATGGGCAGTGAGTATCTTCCCAATCAGCGTCACTAACAGGTGTAAAACGCTATCATACTAGGAAAATAATATTCACTGAACTGCTACCAAAGGTACATGTAATGTATCATTTCTCTCTGAATCAAAATAAATTTTTTCTCCGAAAGAAGGCTTCAGGTGCCGGGCATGAGAGAAGAGATGTGGAGGGGGAACAAAACAAAAAGAGAAATAGGATAAAGCATCTCAAAATGCCCATGGGGAAAAAAAAAAAAATAAAAAAAAAAATCAAAAAACAGTTTAAGTTACCGTAACCTGAAATG
>NW_009624262.1:0-4598 GCF_000690535.1 Cariama cristata | reverse complement strand
AGATTTTTAATAACAGATTGAAAAACAAGAATAAAAATAACTGCATCAACAGGGCCTTTCTTCCTCAGGCCACAAGCCCGTTTTTACTTGAATTTTAAAAAAATGGCAGTTTGGCCACTAAAACCAATCCAGAACATTATTAAAAGTTAAAAGCTACCAATTACTTCTGTCTGTTCTTTTAAAGCAAAGTTTGGCATTACGTCAGCTGGTTTAAAGAAAACAAGAAAGAGAGAGAGAAAGAAGGAGAGAAAGTTTCCTGCTTGTATAAATTAAACCACCAGGGAAGGTGTCTAGCCACTTGTAAAGCATTTATTACAGGTTTTTAAAGGGCTAGTAACATTTTAAAAATTAAATATTTTAAAATAAATTTCAGGGGGGAAAAAAAAAGAAAGTCAATCTAAGCCTGGATAGAAAACAGACTTATGAGAAATTAAACGTGTGTGAACTGCAGCTAAGAAAGTAAAAATGGCTATTAGGACTAAACCTTGCAATTCAAAATACCTCTATTTCCAACGCAGAAATAATCCTATTGTAGCTGCTGTACTCGCATGCATCCCCTATGAGCTCAGAAAAGTTCCATGAAACTTTACGGGATGGAACCAACGGGGTTCTGTAGGAACGTCCTACAGAAGTGCCACTCATGGCAGCTATGCAATGTAATGAAGAATTTTCTCTCTATAGCTTTTCTAAATCTACGTACAGAGATCTGCAGCAGGAGTAAGATCCCTTAGTTAACATGGCAGGACTGTAACAAAAATCACTGATAGAAAGATTAGCAATTTCTATTAAATTTTAGATGTATTTTTCACTGGTGGTGTTACTATCAAATTTTAAAGAACCACTTTAAAGGTACTATAAAATAAGAAACTGATAGCACAGAACATGAATAAAAGATAGATGGCTATTAAACAAAGTTTCTTACACGCAGCTACACCAGTTCACCTAAATCACAGTCTTCTAAACCCCATGACGCCAAATCAGAGACTTCTCTGACTCCGGACGACACAAGTGGAATGATGTTCAGCTGTGCAATGCTTTTGAGGTGTGATAAAATGTCCACTGGGGACTTAAATCAAGACCATGGTAGGTATTCTCCCATTGCTCCATGTTCCATTTGAGCATTGGTCTGCATGACAAGTAGCCAGAATCATATGCCACCGCTTCCCCAGCGCCCCCCCCCACTCCGTGCTCCTCTGCCCCAGCAGTGTTTCTTATGTTCTGGGCATGTATACAACTGGCCAAGGAACTGTGTTCAGGAAGGCCCTTTATTGATTAGGTGCAACACAACATCAAGAAGTGAATAATAAGCATAATCTGAAAAATGTAGTTGCATGTCCTGCCCTTGTAAACATTTACTATTTAATGGTGTAATCGTACTTTAATCCTTCACATCATCTGATATAACTCATTATGTGTTTTTCTTTTAATTAGTAAACACACAATCCAAAAAAAGCAAAGGCCAGAAAGTTTGTCCATAACATAAAAACTGAAGCGAAAATTAGGTAATCATACATTCTCTCTTTGGACACAGGCTTATCTTTTTAAAGTCAAAAGAGAACTTCATTGGCATAGGATAAGAAAAAAAACTCCGTAATTCATGACAGTACGAAGAAAAAAAGCTCTTCTCCAGGAGGACTGGAAAGGGCACTTTTATTTATCTTCTGGACAGACAAAAATAGTAGATTACCTCTAGAGCAGATATGCTGTAATTAATGTATCCAAAGGTCAACAGGCAATGGTATTTATACAATAGATGGATGCAGACTACACTGGTTATAGTATTAATCACCGGTATTTGAAAACAGCATGGTTTTCTTACTAGGTAAGAACTTTATAAAGTTTCTGAAACTAAAAAGAAACTTTTTTTCTCATATCTGCCCGCTAGGCTTTTTAACCAACTGCTTTTTAACTCATGAGGCGTAATATTTGGGACAAAAATGCCCGGGTTTACAGTCACCCAGGACTGCCAAAAACAGACCCAGACTACCTCACTAGTTGTGTTGAGGAAACTAAATTAAGCAAGGGCAAACACCAACTGGAAAGTCGTCAGTTTACTGAATGAATGGCTTCATTTTACACACCAGTTAGAATATCTTAATCAGAATATATTCCTGTTCAAGGCCAATACTTTTACTACCAGGTGGCCGTTTGTTTTAACTGAAACTGTATTAAAAATGTAATTTATTTCCACTTTCCTTTCACCTAACAAAAAGAGTTGTCAGATTCCCAGCCTGTCATGTTCAAAAATATTTAACCATAAACTTTCTCACAATGTTATATTTGGTGTTACCCGCAAACCTTTATTAAAGCGATACTACCAGTGTGGCTGCAGTTAAGATCTGAGAATGTTTCTATTAAGATTACTACATTAAAATATTGTCAAGAGTTTGTAAGAGATATAAATATTCATACACATACACCCCCCCAAACTTAGAAGGAAAGTTCCACATAAAAAGAAAAATTTAAATGCATACCCAAAGTTGCCTGTTTGTAATTAAAATTTTGGGTTTTTCCTAAACGTCTTTGCTAATTTTTTTAACTCTTTCACACTGTAATGTAAAATAGTTTTGTTTCAAAGCAACTGCCTGATAAAGTGCTAAAAGAGGTAATTCGCATGAACAGAAAGTAATTAGTCATTATTTGCACAATGCTTTGAAAATATAAAACCCTATGTGTCAACTAGCATTAAAATGTAATATGATTGAAATATAGAGATTTTACAAGCAACCACTGCATCTAACAGACACTCGAGTCCACACACAGGAATTAGTACTATGCTGTTATTAATGCACAATCACGATATGTGCATAACAATATTCTTCACACGCAGCCAAAGCATGCATGACAATAATGTGTACTATGAAGGTTTACTATGAATGATAGACAACACCTGATAGAAAAATAATCCTGCTGGGGATTCATCAAATAATACTGAATTTACTCAATCACCGATAAAAACATAAGGCAAGCCACAAAGCTACCATATAAATTATGCTAAAAATGCATTAAAAATACGAGGATAACCTGGCTGCATTGTAAATGTTTGATGCCCAAAGAAGTCTCAGATCTCTGAAGTTATCATTTACATTTTTTTTCCTTTATTAACATTACTATGAAATAAAGAAAAAAAAAATAAAGCCATACTCTCACAGGCAAAATTGCTCAGTGTTTAGAGCCTGTTTTAGAGGATCACAGGCAAAACATGTAAACTTAAAAGCTGATGCAACTTTGCCCTTTACTTACTTTGTTGTGACTACGTATACGCAAAGTTTCAAACAGAAAAGTTATTATATGTAACAAAAAAAAAAAAGATAATTAGACAGAACAGAGTGGATTATTAATTGAGTGCTCTTCTCATATCTAATCTCTCTTGGTTTTAAAAAGGTGAAGCAAACTTCTGTTCTCACAAACAGTCTAGGGATTAACTTGTATATAGGTACTGATGCACTACTGAACTCCAGTGTTAGTGATTCTATGTGGCAAACCTCAAGCAGGTATATGTTTTTCAAGAGGAAAACAGAAAAATACTTTTTTTCCCCCCTCTACAGAGAAAGGCTCCACTTGTTTGGTTTGACCACGTTATCAACAAACTTTCATTCAGTGGTTAAAAAAGAAAAAAAAAAAAAATCTTTCAAAGTGTTGATACAATTTCCAGACAGTCTTGTCAGCATCACAATTTACAGGAAATAGTTGATGTTCTCAAACAAACCCTGTATTTACTCATAGACCCAGAGTACTTAAAAAAAAATTTCCTCACTCTTTTGGAGGGCTTTTTTTAAATGTCACTCTGGTGGAATTTCTGAGAGAGCTGTCTAACCTAACACAGATATTGTGAACATGAGGCAAACACAAACTGCACTTCAGAAGACTTCTGTAACTTTTATTCTCATTTTGTCCACGTCAGGAACTGGCTCTTACCACTACTTTCCTTTGCTGCCCCTTGCATTTTTAACTCTGGCAGTCTTCTCTAAATGTTCAACTTTTCCTAAAACCAACAGGAAAGTAACATGATGCCATCAACATCCATAGGATTCAGTCTCGTAGCTGAAGAAGACTGCCTGACTGGCAAAGAACTTTGATGGTTCCTTGAGAGACTTACTGAACTCGATTAAATAAAACCTGAGCCAGATTAAATTATTGTTTGTTTCAATCAACATTCAAAATGCGCTGCGAGTCGTAAAAGCAGTGAAGGCAGCATGGTCCGCATGATAGCTTACACCCTTTTTACTAGAAAATATTTTCCTCTCGAAGGGGATTTGTCGCCTTGGTTCCCCAAGTGTGCTGAGGTTCCCCTGGTTCCAGCCCTGCCAGGCAAGGTACTCGCACTGGCGGAGGAAGGAGTGATGGAGGGGAGATGTCTCTCCACTTCAACTCATCACTTATCCCCACAGCTCAGGCAGTGCACTTGAGAAGTTTGCCATTTGCAGATAGAAAACACAACCGATTGTGGGAAGGAAAAAAAAAAAAAAAAAAAGATAAAATATAAAGGAGGCTAGCGGGCCCCACTAGAAACCGCGTAGGAGTGCCGGGATGTCTGAGTGCTTTGATTTGCAGCAGGGAAGAAGATAAACAAAGCCCCCGAAATGTCAAGCCCCCTT
>NW_009624261.1:7976-8344 GCF_000690535.1 Cariama cristata | reverse complement strand
CGCCGGGCACCCGGGCATGGGGCAGGCGGCCGGGCACTGCCCACGTGTTATGAGGGATGTTCAAGGGATGTTGAGGGCTTCTCCCTGCTAGCTGCTGGTTTTGGGGTAGATTACAAATTGTTTGATATGGAATTTCAAATGATCGCTTAAGTAGCTAATTAGCTCACAGCAACTTTGAGCAACCTGGGTGTAGTGTGTATTTAAGTGTTTAATGCCTTTTTTTCTCTCTCTCTTCCTTTCTAATTGGCATTTAATTAAAAGAATAAATAAAAAAAGAAAAGCAGCTTTGCCTGGGCTGCTTGGGTTTAAATATTAGACAGCACGCTTCTCCTGGAGAAGGGCGGCAGTTTGGGCTCCCGCAGCAGAGG
>NW_009624261.1:7345-7960 GCF_000690535.1 Cariama cristata | reverse complement strand
CAGAGGCGAGGTCGAGGGGAACGGGCACGGGGGGTGCCCGGGTGCAGAGCGGACGGCATGCGGTCAGACCGTGCCGGGACCCCGCGGAAGGAGGGAGGTTGCCGGCACCGCAGCTGTGGCACAGCCCACGGCACACAGCAGGGCTGCTTTCTGCCAGCAGGTCGCTTCCACCGGGAGGGAGAGCTGGACCCCCCGCTGCTGATGGGCCGGGGACGGTGCCTTCCTCTCACCTTGCATCCTCCTTCCTCGGCACCATTTTCCAGCGCAGATCAGGACTTGGCAAGGCTCCCCTTGGCTTCGCCCTGCGAATGCAGCCTGCGTGCCCCCGGGGAGCCCGAGAGGGGATGCTCGGGAAGGAAACGTCCATTTTGATAACTGCCGCTTTCTGATTTATTGCGATCCCTAATGTCTGCAAATCGCCTAGCGCTTTGGCTTCCTCTCTCGGCGAGGGCGGAGGGGCTGGCTGGCCGGCCAGATGAAGTTGTAACAGCTCGGGGAGGGCTCTGATGTCTCTGCCGCTGCTCCGACAAGGACAAGGCAGCGCGGAGGAGCTCCCGAACAACGCGGTGGTTTCAAAGCCCTTCTCTCCGGAGGCGTCATTACAAAAGCGGAAAG
>NW_009624261.1:3735-7281 GCF_000690535.1 Cariama cristata | reverse complement strand
CTGCTCCTGCTCCCGCCCCGCACTCCCCATCCTTGGGGGGGCCAGGCAGCATCTCTGCAAAAGTTGGTGCGTGGGGAGATCAAAAATCCCTGCTGCATTTGCCACGGTGGGCGACCAACCGCTCTGAAAAGTTGGTGTCCAGAAGTTCAACTTCCCCCGTCTCCATTAGAATTTGGGTGGATTTGATGCAAAACACAGCAAAAGTGCATGGCTGTGAATACCAAGCATGTTAATAGGTTAAAGTAAATCTAAAGTAACATTTGAAAGCTGAAAGATGAAAGTAGATCACAGGGCAAAGATCAAACAATCTAGAACCACTTCTAAGCCTTTTAGTGCCGCGGATTATTAGCATTTGAAAGTGAAGAGCATTAGTGAAAGAAAAGGATGGGGGGCGCAGGAAGGAATTTCTGTTGTGCAGATAAAAAGTGAAGTGACAGTGGAAGAGGAAGAATGCAAATTACCCGGCTTATTAAGCGCCACACAGAAAGGCCGAGTACAGGCAAGCGCCTGCACGCCGACGGGGAACCACCGTCTTGTTTTCAGGTGGCGGGCACATGTCTCGGGCTGTGCCTGTCCGCTGGGATGCTTCCCGGGAGCCTTCCAAGCGTGCGGCAGGCCCTTTGGCACTAGCACTGGGAGGAAAAACCTCCTGAAAGGAGCAGCAAAGCCAAGGGTTGGGACAGCCGGTACCAACCGCTCGGAGTTGCCCGGCATAGAGGCAGGTCTTTGAAAAAGGCATTTAACTGTAAAATTAACTAATGCACTTCATTGCCTACGGAAAGCGCCGGGAGGAGCCTCCTGTTTGTATTCACGTGCAAAACCAGTGCATCGTTCAGCAAACCCGGGGTGTGCAGCAGCAGGGCGAGTCCTGCAGCCCCTGCCGTGGTGAGGGAGGGGGGAGCCTGGCAAAGCCAGGCAGAAAACTAACGGCCCGAAGGCAACGGCTCTGCCAAGGCAACATCGGTGGCTGCTAACAGAGATGTTCGGTATCAGAACATATACATTTAGGGCCTTTCATCTGCGGCAAGAGCTTCCCCAGCTTGCCAGTTACCCTCCCCGTAGCCGTGGCCAGGCTGGGAAGCACGCCGGGCTGGGGACACCAGCACTGAGCCGGCTGCGCGCCCTGGGGACAGGGGCTCAGCATCCCTCGGGCACCCGGAGGGCTGCACCTCTTTGAAGGTGCTGCGTCTCATAAAAACAGGGCGCTTGGGAAGAGTCCAGAGCTGGCGGTCATTCCGCCCTTCCCTCGCCCACCTCCGGGAGCTGCTGCCCGGGGCAGGAGGGATGGCACAGCAGAATGCTCGAAGAGATGCTCTCGCACACCCGCAGGCACTGGAAATGCTTCCCAGCGCCGGAACAGCTCCCCCCCCCCCCGTGTCCGCATGCCACATTTTGGGTGCAGAACCCACTTTCTCCCCAGCAAGAATCCACGATGCCAAGACGCCCGTTGCGAGGAAAGCTTACGACGCTGGCAATTAGCAAAGACAAGCCGTTCTGTACTCGCAGCCTGAACCAGCCCACCACAGAGCTGGTAACGAAGGAGCTTTTATGCCACGGTCTCTTTACGCCACACAATTGCCTTTTAACCTCTTTCTGCTAAATGCGGTATGACTCGAGAGCGGAAGGCTCCAGTTCCTTCGTGCTAGTTTAACTTACACCAGCCAGCATATATCCCACTGAAATATTTACACTTACATCTGCAGGTGGCCACGCGGTGCCTGCGCTCGCCCCGGCAGCTCAGCGCGTACGAGGAGCGCAGGAAGGGAGCCACACAATTGCCTTTTAACCTCTTTCTGCTAAATGCGGTATGACTCGAGAGCGGAAGGCTCCAGTTCCTTCGTGCTAGTTTAACTTACACCAGCCAGCATATATCCCACTGAAATATTTACACTTACATCTGCAGGTGGCCACGCGGTGCCTGCGCTCGCCCCGGCAGCTCAGCGCGTACGAGGAGCGCAGGAAGGGAGCGGGGCACAGGGAGACGGGAGTTCCCCCTGCCCGGGCACCGGGAAGGGGCGACCAGGGTGCGGAGGCTCCCAGCCTTCCCCAAAGCAGGTTTAGCCCCACACTCGGGTGCTGGCAAAACAACGGCCGCGAGGAAGAAGCAGCTGTGAGGTAAGGGTCCTTGCCCCCTGCCCTGATTTACAGCTTCTTGGCATGTAACCCGCAGCGTCTTTGTTCCCCTGCTGCCGGTTTACATGTACCGGTAATCGCATGCAATTAGGCCCAACGGGGCGCACGGCTATCCAGCTCGCATCGCTTCCAAATGCAGCCTTTTTTCTCTAAGGGTGGCCAAAAACTCTCTTAACGTAAGCGTTGTGGGAGTCCGTTAATCAATGTTTGCGAAAGCTTCCTGTGATATTGTCCTACGCGCATTCCTTCTGTTACCTGGGTACCAGGAGGAAAGCTGCCCCAGAGAAGGCAGCAGTAGCCAATCCCCAGGGAAAAGGTACGCGGTTCCCCTGGCTGGAGTTTCGCCCGGGGAAGAGGGCAGCGGGCAGTCAGCCCTGCCGCAACCGCATCCCTAAGGCAGCACCCAGGGAGGGGGCCCGGGCACGGGGGCAGGAGCGTCTGCGGGTACCAGAAACCCCGGCACCTCCGCTTGACGCGGGTGCTCATCGGCGCAGCTGCGACTTCGAGTAGCGAATGGCGAGAGAGGGGACAGGGGGAAAGCGAATGCCGTATCTATTCTACGCAGCCTTGGCTGTAATAAACAGTGAAGCTGACTGCTCCCAGAGGGACTTGCTAATATAGGAGATTGATTCACTGCAGTGTAACCCCCCAAGGGCTTTACACACAACTCTGACTAAACTTCCTATAAAATCAATCCAGCCTTTTCACCGCTTTTGACAGGGTGTTCTAATATTAATCTACTCCCCTTGTCAGTCAGCTCCACTAACAAAGGCTCTAATGATCTTTAACCAGGCACAAGAAATACTACACAGGCAGGTGAAGGATTCCTGGATACCTCCAGAAGAAAAAAAAAAAATCCATCCTTTGCATAGGTGAAGGACTTGCATTGCTGCTGAAAATAGCAATATTGTAATCATTATCAGTAACAGCAGCGATGGAGATGCAAACAGCAAGGGCCTGGGTGCCGAATGCGTTTACCCCTCACCTCCCCAGGAAGGCGCACGCAAAGCAAGGGCTTTTGCCTCCGTCGGTAAGATGCCGGGGCGGAAAAGGCACAGGGCCCGGCGGTGCCAGGGCCCAGCGGCGTGCAAGGCAGTGCCTGGGAGGCAAGGCAGCCTGGTGCGCACCCTCCTCGTCGCCCAGGCTGCACTGAGCCTCCGGCGCCCGCGGGAAGCAAAGTCACGCTGGAAAAAATGTAGAGCGCCTGGCCCCTCTGATCAAGCCTGGCACAGACTATTCCCTTTCTCCTGCGTCGTTTCCACATCTCTGCCTCTGACTCACGGCAAACTCATCCTCCCTGACAGTTGGAGAGACAGGAGCCCACCTCGCTTCCTTCACGCTGTAATTAGGCAAGTCCATAGGCGCGGGGAGCAGGCGATGAGCACCCGACAGGATGAGGATGCTCCTGCTGCG
>NW_009624261.1:3481-3687 GCF_000690535.1 Cariama cristata | reverse complement strand
CGGGACCCAGCCCTGAACGCACCTCCCCATCGCCTCCGCGACACCTCCGGGTGCAGCTTCGGGTACCGCTGATTTTCTGCCCCCCGAATCAATCCTTCCCGCCTGCCTTGGCGAGGTGCGACCCTGCGGGGAGGAGGCTGGCAGACCTCATTTGGAGGTGTCGAATGGGCCTCTTGTGGTGCTAGATGTGTCTTAAAGACAAAGTA
>NW_009624261.1:3027-3383 GCF_000690535.1 Cariama cristata | reverse complement strand
TTCAGCAGAAATAGGTGTTTTCTCGCGTGCCTGCTCTTCCCTCATGCAGTTGCAGGCAGCAGCGCTGCGTGGCAGTGCCCCACGTGCCCCCAGCACCCACCGAGCATCCCTAGGCTTAAACAAAAGCATCACTTTGGACGCAGGCCAAAGCTGGGCTGATTGCAGCCCCGGTCAGTATTAATTTGTTGGCTGTGGAAGCAGCGGTTCGCCAAGAGAGGAGCCACGTACGGCAGTGTGCTCGGGCGCTGCGGTAACTGTGCATTTTTTATTGAGCAAGCAAGCTAACGGGCACGTACGACGCATGCAACTTGTCAGCGTGCTCGCCGCTGCCACCCCCGATGGCAAGGCGGCGGGCT
>NW_009624261.1:0-3015 GCF_000690535.1 Cariama cristata | reverse complement strand
TCTCCCGCCTGCTTCGTGTTTTTGCTAATATTTTGATGACTGTGCTACCGCGAGGGCTTGGCTGGCGGGAGTCTCTGGCTCTGCTGACTCAGCCCCAAGGCTGGGGACATCGGGGGACATCAGAGGCGTCTGCTGCTTCCCTGCCTGCTCCGGCGAGATGGGTATTCAGCCTCACAGGGCTTGCGCCGCCGGCCGGTCCCTGGGACAGGAGGCAGGGGAAGCCAGCTCGCCGCGCCGCTCTCGCCATCTAAAAGCCATCTGCAAAGCTTGGGAGGGACAGGCTGCTCGGAGCTGGGTTCCCACGAGCATCCTCCCTCGCTCAGCCAGATGAACTGTTTCGGACGGGCACTGGCAGCCCTTGGCTTCGTGCCTCACGCCCCACTGCTCCCGTTACAGCGCTGGGCAGGGTTAGGGCAGATTTTCTGGCAGCGTAAGCTGGCAGAGCGCTGCTGAGCTCTGTGGGGCTGAACACGCACACCCTGGCTTTGCTTCATTTGAACAGAGCAGATTTTTAAAGAGAGACGCTGGAAATCAGAGGAGGGAACTCGAAAGGGATCATCATCTGAATCAAGCTAGTGGTTAACAAGCCCCCCGAAAACTGCAGGGATCCCTTCGCCGTGCTTAATTATATGGCAAATGGAATGGCAAATACTGACTGAAAGTTAATGCCGTGTGGGCATCGTCGGGAAATCCCAGGGACGTTGCCTAAAGATCACCCTAATGCCATTTGCCGGAAAAGGAGGTCCTGAGCGGGCATTACACCAGCCAGAATGTTATAAACAAGTCTAACGGTTTGCTTTGCTTCCCCCCTCGACAGAACTCTTAATTATGCATCTTGCAAATGCGCTTGGAAAATGGATTAGCCGCACCAGCTGCTCGCTACCGTGGCGGAGCCTTTGCTGAAGCGTTTGTAGAGGCTCCAAAGCGTTATCCCCCTTCCCTGCTCTGGCAGCGCAGGCGTGCGACGGGGACGGATCCGCCGCGGGTCAGCGGGGAGATGAGCTGGGCTTTGTAGCCCAGGCGCAAGGTATTTTGCTGGAATGGGTCACAGCTCTCTCCGCTCACAAAGTCAGGAATCGGGACGATTTGCGCAAGGTTGGCTTGCTCTGTTGCGCGCCTTGTTTTGCAGCAGGATGGCGGGAGAGAACGCAGGAGAACTGCAAAACCACACAAGCGGCGCGTTAAAGGGATTTATCTCACCATTCCAGCGGGACAAGCGTCTGCTCCTGCAAAGCCTGGGCGGCTCGGGCCCCCCGTGGGAGAAGGCATCCTTCGGCACAGCACGGCCCTCCCCGAGCCCCGGCCAGCACCACTGATCAAAGAGGATCATTTGTTACTTACCGTTAGAGAAGCCAACTTTTTCATCCTGTGGTTGTTCAGCACTTGGCATAACAACGTCATCGCACAACGCTATCGCTGAGGGTGACCCCGGGGGACCGAGGAGTCCCCAGGCAGGAGACGTGCTGTGCGCTCATCGCAGCGAGCGCGTCGTGGCCAGCCCCCCACCCTGGGATGTCGGACACGCACCTACCAGCATCCCTCGCTGCCTCAGCTCCTCTCCCACGTTCACCTCCGATGCAGACAAGGAGTCATCCTTTCAATAAGCTCCCGAGGACACCCATTAATAAAACGCTACTTATCTCTCCGTGCTCTGAAATCGCTAGGTGGGCAGTGCACCGTAATGGAACTTTTAGCTCAGTAGCAATGACTTTGACCGTGCAAAATTACACTCTATTCTGGCCAAATTAACTAGGTAATGCCTTGCATTAGTGTAAAATCCTCCGTCAAACCATGACAGCTGCTGTTAAAAACACTCAAGGCCAAAAAAGTATGGTGGCGAGGGGAGAGAGATCTGCCCAGGTAGCAGTCCGACTTTTGCCGCCTCGCACCTCGTGCCGGCCCGCAGAGGCGGGCAATGCGAGGCCGAAAATGCAAATCTCCTTGCTCGGGGGTAGCGGGCGCTAGTTGGACCTCGCTGCCACGGAGGCGACGTTTTCGGTGGTCCCTGCCCACCCCGTCACCCCTGCGGTGCTCGCCCTCCCGCTCGCAGCACTGCCTGCCTTCTCCCACCTCCCCCTTTCTCCCCTCCTGTTTCGGCAGACAGGTGCCGGGAGCTGGCTGTTCCCGGTTGATCCGGGAAGCCTCAGTAGCTCCAGCGGAAGATAGTGGGAGAAACTAAAGCACCTCTGACGGGAGGAAGCGTGGACATCAAACGCGGCTTAATTAGGAGAACACGGCTTTCCGATTAACGCTCCCCATCCGTGCGACACCGGCAAAGGGAAAGGGAAGAAACTGCCAAAGAGCTTATTTGTTTTGCAATTACGGATGAAATAAAAAATTACTTGGTCTAATTAGACCTCTCTTAGTAAGAGAACCATGCAAAATAAACTCCGTTTCATTATCAATGCCAGCGCAAGTCTCTCTTGCACTTTATACGTTAAAGTGAAAATGTGGAAGGTCAATTTGCTCTGTAAATTTTCACAAATCTGGCTAAACTAAAACGATTACCCTAATGTGTATGCAAATCAGCTTAATTGATAATGACTTCTCTCTGTAACTTTAAAGAAGGGGAGGGGGGGGAAATCGTTCCAACTGTGACAATCCTCTAAAGCATTTCTTTGCCCAATAAAGAAATGATATCTTGACAAATTAAAGACAATATAATGAAATCAGATTAATTAACGCTAAGACCAATTAGCACACGCAAAGAGACAGGGAGAGATTTACGGAAGCAAAATTCACCAGAGAAGACCACAGGAATTCATCACCTTTCATAAAAACATTTATACACCTTCATTTTCCTTGGAGTGACGAGGACACAAGCGGTTTGCTTTGCAAACAGATAGTTTGGCCAACTGGTGGGAAAAGAAACAACTCTGGAGGCGACGGCATGGAGGGATGAGCCCCTCGGTCTTCACCAGGGGCTGGGGTGCGGGCACTGCCTTTGGGTTGGTGCCCCCCCTCCCCGGCCCCCTGCTCGGCACAGGCGGCGCGGTGCGGCCAGCGCGGTGCGGG
>NW_009624260.1:0-441 GCF_000690535.1 Cariama cristata | reverse complement strand
CTTGCCTTGCTTACCCAATTTCTTTCTCCCATGGATCGCAAGCTCCTGCGCTCTATAGAAGATTTCCTTGAAAAACTGCCAGCTCTGCTATGCTCCCTTGTCCCTGAGGGCAGTTTCCCAGGGGATCCTGTTAACTAACTCCTTGAAGAGCTGACAGTTGGCCTTAATCCAGAGTCCTGACTTTACTCTTTGCCTGACCCACATCCCTCCGGACTACAAACTCCACCAGTGTGTGATCACTGGAGCCCAGGCTGCCTTCCATCTTGATGTCACCAATGAGCTCGCTCACACTGGTGATGATCAAGTCCAGTATGGCCTCTCCTCTAATAGGGCTGTCTCAGGGAGTTATGCCTACCAGGAGCCTCTTGGACAGTCTACAGCTCGCCGTGTCACTTTTCCAGCAGATGTCGGCGTGGCTGAAGTCCCCTAGCAGGACGAGAG
>NW_009624259.1:0-4224 GCF_000690535.1 Cariama cristata | reverse complement strand
TGGAGCAGGGGCAGAGGGTGAAGAGGAAGGAGCAACAGAGGTGAAGTGTTATGAACTGGCTGCAAATGACCCCATTCCCCATCCCTCTGCACCGCTTGAGGGGGAGAAGATGGAAGAGTTGGGAGTGAATTTGAGCCTGGGAAGAAAGGAAGGGTGAGGGGAAGCTGGTTTTTTTCAGATTTGTTATTTCTTATTATCCTACTCTGCTTGACTGGCAATAAATTAAATTATTTTTTCCCAAGTCTAGTCTATTTTGCCCATGAAGATAATTAGCAATTGACCTTCTTGTCCTTATCTTGACCCATGAGCTCTTCACTGTATTTTCTGCCTCTGTCCTGTTGAGGAGGGTGTGTGATAGAGTGGCTTGGTGAGCACCTGGCAGCTAACCAAAGTCAACCCACTACAAAATAATAACGAAAATGTTTTCTGGACCTGAGACTATGCAAAATAGGTGTCAAGCAAGGGGCAGAAAACTAGCTTAGGGGGGATGGGAACCAAGTCCCCAAAATGCTAAGACTTCATCTGTACACAAGGCTACAGCACTGTAATTAGATGTATGATTAATCATGGTTTAGTTAAAAATCTGAATCTGTCCTGGTGAAACCAGGTTTAAACTTGCATAAAAATGTCTGTGCATACAATAGACTAGTTTAACTAAGAAGAAAAGTAAAGACATCCAGTACAACTTGATGGCACTGGTGACAGATTTCAAACTAATGTAAAACCTGTCCCTAAACAGTGCAAGATATAGAAGGATTTCTTCATAGATTTCATAAGAAGTTGTTCAGTCAAAAATGTCTGTGTTTATTTTAATATTTTTTTTTCACATTATAAAACTTCTTGTTCTTTATTACTTTTATATTCACCTGGAGTACTCTATGACTCCTAATCATTCAGTCTGTGTGAGCCAGGGTAGACGTGACTGTAGCATTTGAATAAAGAATTTGGATTATCTGAACTAGATTTTCCCTTGCAAAAACAATTGTCATTTACGGAACTGATCCGTTTCCCCTGTGAACTGGTGCAATAAGGGATTTTGAACATATGCCATTGGAGTGCATTTTAAAGGCTGTTATTTCAACAACTATGTACAACCCTCAAATATTTTTAACTTTCTCTTAATGCTGCTTTATTGGGCACTTACCAAAATAAATTTATAATACAACATCTGTTACCTGGTTTACGAGTTTGGAATTTTGTCTGTCTCTGGCATCTGAAGTATCCATAAAACTGAGGATTTGCTAGGAAAAATGTTTAATTCTAAAGGTGATTTCATGGCTGTGATCTTTGTGCACCAGTCCCATTAATGGAGATAACAACTGCAATGAGGAATGGGCATGTACTCCAACTTCATATTGTGAAACAAATTGAGGAAAAGGATTTTGAGGAAATGAAGTAAACTAGATTGATCTACAGTATATATAATAATGAATGCAATGTCTTGTATTACAGGTAATACATCACCTGCATTTTTTGCCAGTTCCAGGGATGCCTCACTTGCAGACCACACTAATCTGCATCACGCAGTAACAGGAAGAGTATGATTTCCTTAGGAGACAGGTAGGGGAGCTCTTCACACTTTGACATCATGGAAGTAGGTGCTTTAGGAATACTTCAGATAGAGAGATGAGATGGATTTTATCCTTTTTCAGAAATTTTTTCTGATCTTTTTTGAGCAGCTTTTCTAATATGAATGTCAGGAAAGAGAAGTGCTATTTCTGATCTCCATAAAAGAAACATATGAGTTAAATCTGGCAGTTATTACTATTTCTAGACTGAATTTTGATCTTAGTAGCGTATTGCACTGACTGTTTTGTAATTAGGTGCCATTAAAAGAGGATGTCTATCAAAATGTTAACAAGGATGGTGGTCAATCTCTGTCAGATTTATTGAAAGCAAATGCATTTACAAGTTCCATCATAAATCTAGGTCAAGTAATGAGATTCTCAACTTATTTTCCATAAAGCAGTTATTACTTATGCAGGCAAAATGGCATGGTACACAACAGTTCAATTTCATCAGCCCTTCAGACAGCAATGAAATCACAAACCAGTACTGTTTAAATTTTGATTTATTTCATTGTCATCTATTAGCCTAGAATACCTGCATACATAGAATATTTTGGTAGAATATATATTAAAAAAACTGAGAATTCTCTTATTTCTGTTGAAATCCAAACAAAATGTTAAACTCATCTTTGAGAACAAAATGAAGTGTTTATATTTTCAATATTTCATTTTCAAATGCTGAAATTAGTGTTTTAAAATTAATACTACAGTCAGCACTCTCTTATACTGACATTAATACACGCGAATAATGTATAGCGCCAAATGATACAGAGCTGCTTCTTGAATATTTTAACTTCTAGTGAGCAGTTCTAAACATGATGAAATTTCCTTAGGCTTGCTAAGAGTTAGATAAAGGTTAGAACTTGTTTCCTCTGCATATCCTGAAATAATTAACTATTTAATGTAACTTTGAGCACAAAGTGAACTTTCTAAGTGCTTGGCTATAGGATAATATTTACCATCTATCTCAAAAATGTTTAGGTATTTTTAAAGACCAGTTTTCACTTCAAAGTCTGAGGAAGCCACAGAATGGTAAATAGTTTTCTTGTGAGCACATTTAATGCAGAGGTACGAACTTGTGGTTCGTCTTGCTGCTCTGATCAATGATTGGGCAATCAGTCGGTGTTTCATATAACTAGTGAGAGATGTGGTTTCAGATTCCCTCAGCTGGAAAAGGGAACTGAAATTGTTTGTTGCTCTTGAAGGTATGCTCTGCTTACAGAACAAGCAAAGAGCATAACATCCTTCAGAATTTTATAACTCTAATTCATCTTTCTTCTCCTTTCTTCCACTTAAAATTATATGGGAAGTTTGGATTAAATTGAGAAGTAATTTGAGGAGAAAAAGAGTAGGTTGTTTAAATGATTATGTTATTGAAGAAGAAATTCTTCTGCAATACAAGACCATGCACGTCTGTATGGCTCTAGTTACATCTATACTGAATGTTAGGGCTAATCATAACTTTACTTTTAAGGCTATAACTGCTGATCTTGTGTAATAAAAACACCTTAGATCAACCCCAACAACTGGCCATACCTCAAATTCAGCACTATGTGGAATGTCCAAATGCAAAGTAGCAATGTCTACTGGCCCTTCCTGCTGTGTATGGAATTTATCCATACACTGAAAGTTGTAAATGCAGTAAATCCAGCAATGGTGATTCTGCAATTTCTTAGTCCATCATTTGTAGCCTCCTACAAACTGTTACTTGCTTTTCTTTTCCTTAATTAGAGCAAACGGGGAAAGATAAAGAAGGTCCATTCCTAAAAGGACACTGAGGATCAGAGTATGAACCACTGTAGGGTGGCCCCAAATTAATGAATGCAAAAATGTGGATTTTGTGTCTTAAACCAGATGAAGATGAGCTTCAGATTAGACCCTGGGGATAACTGTGTGCTATATCACTCGATGGATGTTGTTCCTGAAAGGTGTTACTGACTGCTTTGTCCTGTTTAGGTGAGAAAATAGTCTGATTGGGGCTGGTGTTTATGCACTATGTGTTCATTTTTGGCATAAATTCAGTTTAATATTTCTATTCCATTTCCATAAGGGAATCGTAGAATCATAGAATCGTTATGGTTGGAAGAGACCTCAAAGATCATCAAGTCCAACCATCTACACAATGCCACCATGCCCACTAAACCATGTCTCGAAGTGCCACATCTAAACTTTTTTTGAACACCTCCGGGGATGGTGGATGGAACCACAGGAATTACTACTATATCCTAAAATTGTTGTAATTATAGAGTAACTAGGCATGTATCCCCAGGGAACCTGTTTCAATGCTTAATGACTCTTACAGTGAAGAAGTTCTTCCTAATATCCAACCTGAACCCCACCTGGCGTGACTTGAGACCGTTTCCTCTTGTCCTATCGCTAGTTACCAGGGAGAAGAGACCAACCACCACCTTGCTACAACCTCCTTTCAGGTCGTTGTAGAGGGCGATAAGATGTCCCCTCAACCTCCTTTTCTCCAGCCTAAACACCCCCAGCTCCCTCAGCCACTCCTCATAAGACTTTTTCTCCAGGCCCTTCACCAGCTTCGTTACCCTTCTCTGGGCATGCACGAGCAGCTCAATGTCCTTCTTGTAGTGAGGGGCCCAAAACTGAGCACAGGATTCAGGTGTGGCCTCATCAGCGCTGAGTACAAAGGGAT
>NW_009624258.1:0-309 GCF_000690535.1 Cariama cristata | reverse complement strand
TCTGCCGGCGCCTGCAAAATGGCCTGCATGATTGGGCAGTGAGATAAGACTTGGATGATGATGGGAGGGGTGTGGGAGGACGGCGGTCCCGCTCAGAGCTCTGCAAGGAGCAGAGACAGACGCGGGAAGGGATTTGCCGCTGAGGGAGGCGGCTCCCGGCTCCCCAATAAATGGGGTTTGTGTGGACTTCTCCTCCGGGGCCGCTTGAGTGAGAGTGAGATGCTCACAGGGAGACCCCCTCCATGGGGCTGCGACACACGCGTGTGCCAACCCAGCCACCTGCATCCTCAGGAGTGGGGCTTACCCACG
>NW_009624257.1:3834-5324 GCF_000690535.1 Cariama cristata | reverse complement strand
AAATAAATTAAAAGAGTTTGGGGCTGAGGGGCGGGGGGGAGCATGAGGCACCGTTCTCTTGCGTTCCCCGAGGGTCCGTGCCGAGCGGGGTCCTCCCTCAATTCACCAGCAGCGCGTTGTCTTGTAAAGGAGCCCTGCGGGGAGAGAGCGCTGGGGGTTAACGGGGGGAAATCCGATGAATTTGGGGAAGATGGATTCGATTTTGGAAACGAGACTCAGCTGTAGCTAAAGGGAGACACCCCCACACACCCCCCATACCCCAGAAACAAACAAAGTGGGAAGCGCGGAGCCACGAGGGCAGCGAGGGGTGGTGGGAACGTGGGGAGCCCACGTACCCCCGGTTATACCCACGCGGAGGGGTCCCCGCAGGCACCGAGCCATTTTGGGGCGTCGGCAAGAGACACACGGGCACGGAAAAGGGGCTGGAAAAATCACAATCCACGTGGGATCACCCACGTACGAGGAGCCAGCGGCAAAAATACCCGTAAACCCTCCTCTCCTGGCACGCAGGGAGATAACGGGGGTGTCGCAGAGCGTACCCGTTAGCCAGAAGCCCCCACCTTGTTGCCCCCGCCCCCCGAAACACCGGCACTGCCCGCTTACCGCTCGCAGCAGCAGAAGACGGAGCAGGACGAGGCGCTGTCGCGACGGTACTTGCCCGATTTAGGGCTGTCCTTGCACTGGGCGATGTAGGCGTGGAGCTGGGAGACAGGCGTTTCGCCTTCGCACTGGTGCTGCGGGGAAAGGGGACGGGGTTCGGTGACTCCCCCCAAAAAAAAACCCCCAGCAAGCTATGAAGCTTTGCTTAACTACCAGGGTCTTGGTCTCACCTTGATGGTCTCGTAGGAGCCGGTGATGAGGGCGATGAAGAGGCTGAGGACCATGTAGATGAAGAGGCTGATGAAGGTGTACAGGTAGATCTGGCTGAAGAGCCACACCAAGTAGCTGTTCTGTTGCATCTCGGCGAAGGTGACGAACATATCGTCCCCGTTGATGAGGGAAAAGAGGCACTCGGACACCATGGAAAGGGAGCGGAACTGGGATGGGAGGTGACAAAAGGGTTGGTAGTCGGTCCAAGGCATCGTGTCACCTCTTTCCTCTCCCGGTTGGAAGCTTCCGAACAGGGATCGAGCTCTCCCCGACACCCTACGTGTCACCCCGATATCACCGAGCCACGAGGAGAGAGGCCGTGGCAAAGAGCGGCACCGTATCTAACCCACTCTGCCAAAACAGCGACCGGCCTCGCACCCATCTCCTCCTAAATCCGGGCAGGGAATCACCCGGAGGTGGGTGAAGCCCACCCCCAACCACTGACTCGGAGAAGCACCTTGACGTGGTACGGGCCCAGCACGATCCATCCGCAGAAGCAGTAGCCCAGATAGATGACGGCCACGCAACAGCAGAAGCGGATGACGTTGGGGAGGGCCACCCGTAGCGTGACGATGAGGATCTGGTGGAGGAAAACCAGTTGGGATTAAGCCCCGTTTTCC
>NW_009624257.1:0-3788 GCF_000690535.1 Cariama cristata | reverse complement strand
GAGGGCCTCAGTAAAGCAGGATGGGGACCCTGGGGACACAACGCAGGAGCTGTAGGATGAACCCGAGTTCGCCCAGGTGCTCGGGACCAGGCTGGCATGGCAATTCCCAGCTCTGGCAATTGTCCCCTCGGTTCCCGGGTCACCTCCTTGGTGTCACTCACGTTGTATTTCTGGAAGAAGGTGAGGTAGCGAATGACTCCGACCCAGACCAGCAGCGTGGAGGTGCCCAGGAGGATGCTGCAGACGTCGTAGCTGGCAAAGTTCTGCAACAACAGAGATGTCACGGACCTAAGGAAGAGCCACCGCTGTCCCCAAAGTCCTCAACACTGTCCCCAAAGCCCCCAACGCCATCCCCAAAGACCCCAACGCCATCCCCAAAGCCCCCAACGCCGTCCCCAAAGCCCTAACAACCCTCTGCACCAGCCACAAGCTAGCGGCGAGTGAAATCTTGGTGCCACAAGTGACAACGCAGCAGCAAAACAGGACCTTGCCTGTCCCTTTATTGCCATCTCCCTGTCTCAAAGGAAAAGGGGGACTCTGGGGTCCCACCCGGGGCCAGGACCCCTCTGTGAACCCCTCAGGAGCGATGTCTGTCCCCTAATCCACCGTCAGGGCCCTGATCGCATCCAGGACAGCTTCACCGGGGCAGACAATGCATTACCAGCACCCAAGGGTGCTGGTTGTGTGGTTTGCCTCCTGCCACACGGAAACGTCCTCTCCTCGGAGCACGGGGACGCTCGCGCCAGCAGCCCCAGCGCACCCAGAACCTGCAAAAACTCGGTTTCACTCCCCAGTATCCCCGTACCTTGGACTCGATACCAATCTTCATGATGGTTCCCAGGACGGTGAGGACATCGCTGATGACCAGGAGGATGTACCAGCCGTTGAGGAATTCCATGCGATCCGACAGGCACACGCTTTGGTTGTAACGACGTTGGAAGAACCGGCTGAACTCCTGCGTACGGAGAAAAAAAAACGGGGACCTTTACCCACCACTTGGAGAATTTTGCGCATCTCGCAGCACCCCAAGCTTTGTCTCAGCATCCCTGTGGGGGAAATGGCTTCCTTCGACACCCGGCAGTGCCGAAACAGCGTTCCGGTGGTAGCTCTGGTCATTCCCACCGGTTATACCGTGGATGGTAGCTACGGTTAGCGACGCTTTCCACCGTCCCACCACTCACATGCTGCAGCATCAGGCCCCGGATGATGGAACGAGCGCAGAGGATGAAGGAGAGCGAGCAGACGAGGATGACGACGACGTCAAAGAAGAGCCGGAAGGAGTTGTCACCTGCAAGACACGCGGTGGCGGTTCTTAACGAGAGGGACAGCCACCCAGGAGCACCCTGAGCCCCCCACGCAGCCCTTCGGCACCTCGCTGCTCCTACCTCGGCCGAAAACGCTGGGATCTTTGCACTCCTTGATGTCAGCCCGGTTGTCGAGGTGGATTTTTACCCGGCCGCTGTGCGCCTTGTTGTCGAACGTGATCTGGGGAGAAATGAGACGGTTACCCTCCGTGAAACCATCCGGCAGCTTCTCGGTGCCGGGACGCTGCCTGTACTCCGTCCCTACGTGCCCACGAGGGATGTTGTCACCCCGGCGTAGCCAAACCGGATCGCCCCGAGGTGGGGAGCGGTGCCAACGCACTCACGGTGATGGTGAAGGTGTAGCAGTCGGGGATCTCGTTGTTGATGATGGTTTGGATGTTGATGGCTTTCAACTTGAACTGGATGGTGACGTTGATGAGTCTGCGGGAGAGGATATTTGTTAAGCCTTCTCCTGGGGTGCATCCAAAGTGTCTCAGCCCACGTAGCTCCACCTCCAAAACCCCAAAACCCGGCGCCGAGAGCCAAACAACCGACAAAAAGGGGATAAACACCTTCCTCGGGGGTGCGTACAGCCCCAGGAAAGGGCGTCTCCGGCTCTAGTGGAACAAATCACACCCAACCTGCCCCAGCGTCGGTGAATTTTGCTTCAAGGGGGAAGCTGGATCCTCTGGAAGAAATGGTGCCGCAAGCTAAACCACATCTCTCGGCGCCAGCAGCGCCGGCATCCCTCTGCCTGGCACCGGCAAGAAGATGGGGCCTGTCCACGCCGATAACACGCCCGCAACCGCAGGGCTTGGCCACGGGCCATCAAAATGCCGCCGAAAGCCAGCGCAGGGTTTTGGGGAAGGGAAAACGAGCCCCGACGCAGGTGTCGCAGGACAGTCGTGGTGCCTCGGGGTCAGCTCCGCGGCCGACGCCGATGGCGACGGGGCCGGAAAGCGGCTGGTTTGTTGTGCAACCTCACCGGTTTCACATCTCCCTCGGCACAAGGACGTATTTGTTTCCGTCCCGCGAGCGGTTTTTAAAACCAACGGGGGCTTTTCCGTCCCGGCAACAGGCTTCAGCGCAAGGAAATCCCCACGTTGGGGTCCCCGCTCCACCCTCACCCGTACCCTGCGCCGATGGGATGTCGCCAGCACCCAAACGCTGGGACAACCCGGATTGCGGGGAAGGCATCGGCGATTACTTGTGAAATTTGAGGGTGAAATTCTTGTAGTTGCGATCCAGCTCTGGGGGAAGAGGCTGTGGGTCCTCGGGGTTGACGCCCAGGCAGTCTGCAGGGAGGGAGAAGCACCTTCAGGGAAGCCCAAGGCTCCACGCAGACCCCTCGGACCCTTCTCAAGCCCAAAACGAGGACCAAAACCCACCCCAGGACCCAGCGGTGGCTTTGGGACAAGGAATCTCAGTGCCATCGTCCCCCAAAACCCACCCGTAACAATTTTGGGGTCGATGTTGAAGGTGTCGTTGGCCGGATCGATGCGCCCTTTACGGTAGTATTGCTGACACAGCACGAGGGCTGACTGGTTCCCTCCGCTCTCCCCTCGCACGTAGGCGTAGCGACCGATGGTCTCGTTGGGAATGGCCAAGTACTGGAGACGGAGATGCCCTCAGTAGTTAGACGTGGCCTCAAGCCACCTCCGTGGCCCCAAGCCACCTCCGTGTCCCCCCTCTGCTCGTGGATCTCACCTTCTCCACGGCGTAAAACACGCGGTCGTAGAGGTCACGTTGCGTGTAGACGGCGTAGGAATCGTCCGCGCCGTCTACGTAGTCCTTCAAGAAGAGATGTTTGAAGGCGATGGTGTTCTCCTCCTTGAACGTCACCACCATCTGGTTGCTGAGCCCAAAAAGGATGAGCTGAGGGATAAAAAGAGACGACAATTAAATCCCTGCCCCGGCAGCTCCGTAAACGACACCGCCACGGCCCACAATCCAGCCGGTTCACCCCAAAGACGCTCACGGGAAGGAAAACGCCAGCACCCTACGCTCGGGTGACCCCAAGAAGACAAAAGGCCAGCTACCACGTCCCCGAGGTTGTCCCCATCTCCACCCGGTTACCCCAAAACCTCTTAAGGTGCCCATTTTCCTGCGGCAAAGCTCCCCTCCCACCGCAGACGGCGAGAGGACAATCTCCTCGGGGACACGCACGTGTCGTGTGCGTGTCCCCGCTCCCTAACCAAACACCCCGAGAACATGACGGCAGAGCGAACCCTGATCTTCCTCCTCTTCGTCACCATTTTCCTTGCCTTCGTACTCTAAACTCCTCCCCGTGCCGGTAATTAAGGTTGTATTTATTAACACAAGACGCCACTCGTTAGCAGGGCGAGGGCATGGGTGGCTCCGGGTGACACCGCTCGAAGCCTCGGCGGGGGAAAAGAGCACCCAGGACAACACCGCGGCGGTGGCTTGGGAGCCGTCGCCTGCCAGGCAGGGTGCAGGAAGCCAGGATGTGCTGAGTAGGCAAAA
>NW_009624256.1:13668-25815 GCF_000690535.1 Cariama cristata | reverse complement strand
TTATTTTCCCAGTAATGAGCACCTCTGTTTCTACCAGCATGTTCTATCACCATGTCATGAGAAGCATAAAAATTTCAGTTTTCCAGACAGAATTTCCATATGGATTCCCTGTTGTATCTGAGCTCTGATGATGCTTTATGAACAGCTTATAACAAGTCCTTTTCATAGTTCTAGTCTCTCTTGTTAAAACCTTAAGCCATAATTTGTTCAGTAATTGCTCCTGATGTCTTTCACTAGTACAAGTCACTAATAAAATGCATATAGGAAACAACAAGTTAAAAAACCCCCTCCCTTAAGAGCAATAGTAAGGAAGAGAATAGAAATAACAAAGCCAAAACTAAGAGAAGAAAGCACTGCCAATACATTTTTTTCTTCTTCTAGTCCCCTGACCAGTACTTGTAAAAACCAATAGCTTTAATATATTCAAAACCCCTAAATTAATACAAAAATATGCAAGGAATTTTGTCAGTGTAACCAATGCTTACAAATACTGCGATGTCATGCTAAATACGACAAAGGTGGTTTTAGTCAGACTGCTTAATTGTCAAGCTTACCGCTCCAGGCTTGCTCTGTCTGGCCAGGGAATATTGAAAGGTATTCTATAGTACATTGGGGCAGAGGATAGAACAAAAGAATTAAAAAAAAAAAAGTTTAAAGGAAAAATCTAGATAAATAATTAAAATGCTCTATATCAGCAATGTATCTTCAAGGAGGATGCTTATAAATAAAAGCAATGCTTCAGGACAACTAGCCATGAGTTAAGAGAAATATTTGTCAAAATTCTACTAAAAGATGCATTTTTCATGCTATGTATGGCTTACATATAAGTCTTACTTGAATTTGTCACACAACAAAAGCTACTACCAAGTGCTATATAAGATTTTTTTTCCTCTAATTGTGAAATAATAATAATAATTTAAAAAATTTTTTTTTCAACATAAAAAGAAGGAACAATCTGTACGTTTTGATTAGGTACAAGACTACTAAAAACTACTGTTTGTTTGGCACATAATTTAAATTCTGCTATCAAGCAAACACTAGCTCTGTAAGATTCTTCAATACCAATATCTCAACAACACACAACTCCAAAGGATGCATTTTAAAGAACTTTAAAACAGGCTTTTCAATTAAAGCTTTGACAGACAAAAGATGTTATTCTTTTATCTAGTTAAGATAAGTATTTGGAATGGTGACTTCCAACTTTGAGAGTGCCTTTAAACATGTTTGCACATTCACGTTCCCAGCTCTACTTGAAGATACAAAAAAAATGAACAAGAGTGGATTCTGGGTTTGAAAAGCAGCTTTACATCAAGACTTGAAAAATCAAGATCTTCAAAAAAGTTACCCTCAACTTGACAAGATGAGGCAGTAAAAAAACCCCAAAACACTCAAACAAAAAACACCAAAACAGAACAAAATCAACCAAACAAAAAAAATCCATCCAGAATCCTTCTGTTGTTCACCCATTCCATTAGAGTCAGGATGGGGAGGAACGGAAATAAAAGTGAAATCATTCTTGACTTTTAGACTGAATACAGAACCGACACATTATAAGAAGTCAAACTAGCCATGCAGTGACAAGTTCTAGGTAAACATTCAAGAGAAAAGTCTGCTCACACCGGCCTTGCAATACAAAGACAGCACAGTAGGCTTACTGTGCCATGACAAAATTGTGAGGAGGGTAGGGGTAGGAAATCTAGAAGCTGAAACTGGAAGATAAGTTTTCTCCTAACTAGTACAGTCTTCACATTTACACAATAGCCACCTGAAATAGGAAGTCATTCCTCACTGCTAACTCACAGTGAGATATAAATGACGCACCTGTCCACTGGAGTAGATGTATTTTCAATAAAACTAATAACTTTTTCTTTCACATTCACAGATTTAGTCTTCAAAGCAACCGTCATTTTATTCACCAGGGACTTTACTCCTTTTCCATCACTTGAACCATTAGGAGAATCACCCTGTAAAAGTAACTCCTCTCAGGATTAATTATATAAAAATAATGTTATTTCATCTCTAGTTTGTTAAGAAAGGAAATAGACTCCAAAATAGTAATCCACTTTTTGGTACTTAGTAGAAGATTAATTACAGCATTAAGTATTCTTTTAGAGTTCTATCAAACAACAGCAATGATACCTGTCTGAGGTAAAGATGATCCAATAAAGCAAGCTTAACAAATCTGACTCCTGAGTACTCTGCTATGAAAATCTAGAGTGGAAGGAATTCTATGAATGATAAATTGTATCCAAATTAAAAGCCAAATTTTATGTACAACAAAGCAGATGTAGAGAAGAGACAATTTTGAGCTTTCCCATGAAACTGTATGCCAGTTTTATAGTAATTTATTCTGAGTGAAGAAGAGCCAGGAAAAGAATTGTCCATTACATATATTCTGCTGGAGAACAACTACAGCAAGTTCTCTCTACAATCTCTTCCTCTCAAGAGGATAAAAATGTTTATGTTGCCTCCAGCTAGACAGTGAATATAGTTTGAAATTAAACACACAACCAAAACCAATCATGACTTGCAGTAATGCATTTCACAGAACAGAATGAGGAATATGAAGAAAAAAATTCAGTACACCTGGGGCTCCCACCCCACTATACCACTTGAGCTTAAGATTCACTTACATCACCAGAGGAGTTTATGCTACTTCTTGAGCCTGAGGTACTAGCAATCCAGTGGCCATACCCATTTTCTGGTCCTTCCACGTTGATATCTGCTAAGTGCTGCTGGAGGGCTGTTAAAAGGCCATTCAAAAACATTCAGAACTACACTGGAATTAATCTGTTGATGAAAATACTTTCTATCCAAGACTCATCAGTACCAATTTTTGCTCCACATGATTTAATAAAACAGATAAATTTAGATACCGCTAAATCATCCCTGGCTTTTCTTTCAGTAGTACAAAGGCATTAGGATAATCTTTATTTTAGTAAAGAAAACAGTTAAAATACAGTAGCAACTAAAAATAAAGCACTGCTTTGATCCTAAAGATAGTTGTTATGACACTGCACATTAGTAATGCCTCTAGACTCATATTGTAGCACAGATCTCTCCACTGTTGTAGAGCCTGATTATTTCCAGCAGCACAAACTGCAGATTTATGAACTGATGATTTAAGAAAACACAACAACAACAATTAATAGTAATTACGAAGCAGCCTCTTCATATGGATCAGCAATCTATAGAGGCTGAACATCAAGAATGACAAGTAGAAGAAATGAGGGTAAGTCATAACAGTCAACCACAAATCTGCAAGTGCACAGTGCTGACTTGCACAAAACAAAAACCTGACAAATGAGACCTATTTGCTATTCATCTAGCTGAATTCTAGCCAAAGCCCAATACAAATATCAACAGTGTTAAGATATCAAGTTCTATTAAGCCAAAACTCATTATTAATAAGCTTACCCATAAATCCTCCTTTGGCAATGCTTACATACTCCTTATTTTTCTGCAACAGAAAAGACACTTTTGGTTGAAGCAAAAACCTGTGGAATGACTTTTGCAAGCACAGTAATGAAACACGGGTTAATTTAATAAAAACTGTACCCTTTAGTAATGTAAAAAACACTTAAGATTTTAAGGGGAAAATATTTTGCCATTTAGTATCAATGATATGTGCAGACATGCTTTATTTCAGCTATTACAATCAACGGCAGTTTAGTCCTACCTGTAAGAAGTGTGCTAGCACCATGTTCATATACATGTCTTCTTCTTCCCTGCCACTTCCCATGAAGCAGAGGTGTTCCCCACCAGCTATGGAGCCAGACTCAATAGATTGTTTTTGTGCTTCTAATAGCGATTTTACAGACTGTGCAAATTCTGATGGGTTTTGAAGCATCTGTGGAACAAACAAACAAGTGCTGTTTAACATCAACATATTGTAACACAACTTGTGAAAAGATACAAACTTTGAAAACGGTTATAATTTGTTGAGCACAAACAAGGCAACATCAGCACTGCACAAGACACACAGACACACACACAAGACAGCCTGACTTAGACCTCATGTTATGTAAAGAACTCTCCACCACTAAGCCATGTCCCTAAGTGCCACATCTACACATCTTCTCAATGCCTCCAGGGATGGTGACTCAACCACTTCTCTGGGCAGCCTGTTCCAATGCTTGACAACCCTTTCGGTGAAGAAACTTTTCCTAATAGCCAATCTAAACCTCCTCTGGTGCAACTTGAGGACGCTTCCTCTTGCCCTATCACTTGCTACCTGGGAGAAGAGACGGACCTCCCACCTCGCTACAACCTCCTTTCTGGTAGCTGTAGAGAGTGATAAGGTCTTCTCTCAGCCTCCTTTTCTCTCTTATACATTTGTGCAAAATAAGGTCTTCTCTCAGCCTCCTTTTCTCTGTTAAACATTTGTGCAAGTAACACTGAATAAGACATCACCTTAATTAGAGATGTAAAGATAATACATACAGGACTGAGCTGCTTAACTAAGAAAGGTAAAAAGCCTTTTATGGGCTATATAAATAGAAATAATTTCATGCAGCTTCCATAGACTGCTTGAAGTGAAATAGTAGAGGGTTAATCTAGAAGTGAAGAATACACTGGAAGCCAGCTGAAGTATAAGTGATTTTGGGTAAAAAAGGACAGAGGAAAAATATGATTGAATGTTCAGTTAGGAATTTATAATCAAATCGAAACTACAGTGAAATCTTTAATGAAGTAACTAATCTGTACTACATCTCAGTCCCCAAATTAATGCACTCTCTCTCTCATACTGCACTGCAAAAATTTTAAAGGAGCAACCAAATCCTTTTCAAAACGTATGCTCCTTACAAGCAGTCTGTAGTAAGATTGGCTAGGGAAAAAAAAGAAAAGAAAAAAATGCTACTTGATAAAATTAATGACACCTTTCATTAGAAATTATGATGCTAAAAAGAGATTTCTCCTCCAACCAATGTCTAGTCTTTAGCCTGTATGGGTTTCCAGTTCTAACCAAGGAACAGGAAGTCTAGAATCTCAAATTCTAATGCAATTAAGAACTAAGCTTCTCAGTAAAATGATGGTTTAACCAATCTCCTGTAGAGAAGCTAACTTTTGAAACATCATCGCACAGCTAGACACTGCAATCCACAGACTAGAGTCTAAACTAAGGATAATTTATTTTTCAAAACAGACATTTCTCTCTCCTATTTAACTTCAGATTCAAAAATCAGTAAAGAAACAAAAAGGATACGAACCAAATCTGAGTCTAAATGAAATGCTGTTGATAAATGCCCAGCATTGTATTGCTCTGCAGGACGACAATCCACTACAAAGAACCTTACTCCTTCCTGAAAGAAAAAGATTTTGCCTGTTACAAAATTTTAAAATCATGTAATTATTGATAGGAAAGTAAGTAAATCAAATATATTTTAATACTAATTCCAATACTACAGGGACCCCTCAAAGGGGCTAACAGCTATTGGAAAATCTTATTTCATTTGATTAATCTGAACTTCTACAGTTACCAGACCACCAACAGTATTCTAATAGTTATCTCCCATTAATACATCAACTTGTGCATTGGAGAGGGTCACCCAAGTGCAATACACACAGTGTAGTTATTTACCTCTGCTGAGAAGAAACATAGAGGGTATCAGGGCACACATCAACAAGACATCAGAAGGGACAACTTTGAAGTCCCAATCCAACAGCCCATTACTACTCAGCACAGCACATAAGGATAGCTTTATATCCCACCAATTTAAACAGGATATAAACAGGTGCTTAACTTTACTTTGACTAGGGAAAAAAAAAGTATGCATGATGAAACTGGGACATGGAAAGGGCTACAAAAAGCCAGTAGTAAATAAGAAACACTGTAACCCAGCTAACACTACTATCTCTTTATTAGTCTTAAATACTCTAAGTCAAGTCCCCGCATCTAAGTACGTCTGCAATTAACTACTACAGAAATAGCTTCAATCAATTTTTTTTGTTTGTTTAAACCTTTCATTGACAAAAGACAGGTATTTCATAATGGCATTCTTCTCAAAGGTACTGAGTAGTAGGTTTTAAATCTTCCTCTACAATAGTTACATTTGGAACGGAATTCAAATTAGTAAGATATTACTTTAAGCTCCCACTCCTCAGATTCAAATCAGCTGTATTAAACTCACCTGTGCTATAGCAACTACAGCTACAGCACAAACTCATTGCAGTCAGCACATCATTTACAAGGTAGACGACTTCAAGACAAGAATACTTTTTACTGAAATAGCAAATATTCAGCTGTGCTGTTAGCACTTAAAATATTTGTGATACACAAAGCAGTAAGTGATTCTTTTCCTTTTCTATAAAATTCTGGGAGGGTGAGCAGGGGAAGAAGAGTAATTCAGTATACTGACTCCTTGTTGCTGATTTGCTTGAAGAATCTCAGGCACAGAAACTGCTAGACAGAGAGCCTGGCTCAAGTCTGTGTCATCATCCTTGAGGCCCAGCAAGCTGCTGCCGAAAAGACTGTGGTTGTCCTAGTAAGGCAAGAAGAAAAAAAAAGAGTCAACTGAAGCCATTTTCTTTAGATGCAAAGGCTTAAAGTAAAATTATATCCACCATGTCACAATTATTAAGCCTAATACATGCGTATCTTGTCCACATAGTCATCAAATTTTTTATCGACTGAAATTCTTTCTGAAAATCACGGCAAGGCCTGAACTTTCATTACAAACACACTTGTTCACCATTCTGACCATACCAATATGATGAAATACCTCTGTTTTTTGGTTGGTTTTGGGGGGTGTGTCTGTCCCCTTCCCTCAAAAGTCGCATACCTGTCTACATAGAAGAGAAGGTACATACAAGCCAAAGGCAATGACCACCAATTACTTTTATTTCATGAATTCACTGAAGTCAGATATCTTGAGTAAAGAATTGCTGCAAGAACAGTGCAGGTGATAACAGCTTTCTCTCTAGTAAGCGGCTTTTTCCTCTTTGCTGTCACAAGTACAGCTAGGACTGCTGTGCAGCCTACTACAATGCAATGGAGTCAGTATGGCATTTCTGCTTCATCAGACATTACAAGAACCTGGTTTGCAAAACAAAGTCATCAGCCATGAAGTGAGAATATTGCAGGGAAGCTTTTCTCTAACATGTTTCACTTCAGCTTCTAACCTTTTAAAGATCCTAACAGTAAATACCACCAGAGTAACAACATGAAAAAATTGTTTTAAAAAAACCCATCACAATGAAATATTCAAAGTTACTGTCAGCAGGAGCTTAAACAGTCACCAAAAAGCTGAGAATTTCAAAATTACTTTGTTATTACCTTCCTGAAAGAAGCTGGAGTTTTGCTACAGTAATACTGTGCCAAAGAGAAGAGATCTTCTATATCTTCTAATTCGAGATTGGCTGGTGAAGATTCTAAGAATTCTGAGTTATAAAAACAACATAAATGCACCATTATTTCAGATGTAGAAAAGAAGCACCATATACTTTTTCACATTATAAAGTAACTTATTTTTAACAAGGCACAATACAGTTGAATTTATTAATTAAACATGGATGTTGATTCACTCTCCAGGCGGAAAGACAAGATACAGGAAATACTCCTTTTCCATAAGAAACCTATGCTATTTGCTAGTTCAAAGCTTCTATACAAATTATTTTTTACTACACTCTTACCTCTGTGTAGTTTTAGCTTTCAGTTGTAATACTAAGTCAGCAGCCTTTTCTAAAGAGGGCTGATCAAGAGACTCCTCCAAAACAGAGTACTTAATCAGTAGTACTATTATACATCCAGGATGGTACAAGGGTGCAGTTCTGCAGTATATGTCAAAGATGCAAAATTCCAACCACCCTCATTTTTAGCTACTAGGAGATTATTAATTGTATTGTATTATGCCAGGTAAAAAAAACCCAAACCAAACCAAAACACCCAAAGGCCTGGTGAAATAGCTCACAAGAAATTTAGTGTAATTTCTATAAAAACAGAAGACAAGAACAATGAATTAGGCTCAAATCAAGTGCATAGCATACAAAGATAATCTGGAAAATGCAACAAGTGCAGTAGATTTAAAGAAGGATTTGAAAGCTGCTGCTTTGAGCTTAGAAACATGGTGATTGTTTCAAGTACTCCAAACCAAAGTATAAAACTAGGTGTGAGAGTGCTAAAAGGAAACACAAGAAAAGAACGTTAAGGACAGGGCAAATGTGATATAGCAAAAGAATAGTAAGAAAGGAATTAGTGGGTGAAGGGATTCATTAATGAGAATCACAAGGAAATAATGAAATAACTCAGTTATTTAGTAATTAAAAATAATAATCAATGGCAACTATACTATATGGTAAATATTTCACTAGCAGCTATATAAGAGAAGTACTTACTTATAATTTCTTCTTTATCTGATTCTTGTGCTAAGATAACGTCTCTGAAAATAGTGAAGTCACAAGCATAAAGTCAGTGAAACCAAAATGAAACAATAGTAGATTAAAACTGTGGGAGCAAGGAAGGTTCCAAAGAATTAATTATACACTTACTTTGCATTGACAAGGATGATTAACATTAAGAAATAAATAAAGAATGGATCTGCTTGTTGTAGATATCCATCCCATATTGCCTGAGTGACTTCAGCTGAACAGTAATACGAGAAGAGGCTTCCAAGCTAAAAATTTGGAAAATAGTATGAGAAAAAGCAATAACTAGGAACAATCTTATCAGGATAACATTTTTAACAGAGATACAAGATATCTAAAAGAAAATGAAAACAACAAAATTATGTTAAAACATATATTTGCACCAGGAATGAAGGATGGTTCTACCCTCAAAAAATTTTTTTATGGAAACAGTGCAGTAATGCTACAGATTACCTGTGAATAAATATGCCTAGTGTAAAGGCAAACAGCTGTACATTGTCAGCCTTGCAAACTCAACCCAAGATAACACAAACAGGTTGCAATACTGTTCAGCTCATAGCCACTGCTAAATACCAATTATACCAAGACATAATAAGAGAATATACTTACTTAACTAGCTTAGCAAATAGGACTTTGAAAGGAACCTGTAAACAACATTCTTTTTATTTTTCACAGTAGAACCAAGCTAATTGAACACAGTTGCACATTAATTTGACAATGTCACTTACTTAACATTACATTATGATGCTTTATGGCTGAGTAATTGAACATTTGCAAGCAACAGAAAATTTTCACAGCCATTTAGCAAACTGTTTGCCTGTTCCCATTTAACAATACATCCTCTTTGATACACAAAGTTCAAAGCATATAAAAGAAAAGGTAGGAACTTCTTTTCATACATTCCAGATAATATTTGCAATCACACCTAACTCAAATGCATACCAGCTGGCTTCACCGGGGTCTTACTGAACTTGCTGATGCACACAAATGCTGTATCAACAGAGCTACAGCTTCCAAAAACTCTGTATCTGTTTTTAAACACTATCGTGAAGTATTTCAACACTTCCCAGTATACTTCTATAACAAAAGGTAAGAAGATCTATTCAATTCCGAGTCAAATACTACTGAAGACAAAATGTCCCTGACCAACGAGACGACAGGTCTCTGAATGTTGCTTACGGATTTTTACACATTAGAAATACCTCTATATAGACTACAGTTTTTGACAGATTAAACAAGGAATTTTAATATAATCTCATGATATCAAGTGAGGCTTAAGATTTTTTCCTAAGATTGTACACCAAAAAGCATGACATTGACGACTGGCAGCTATGCTAGCCAATGTCCCTACCTCCTTTCAAAGGGAAGATTTTTTTCCTAATGAATCACTAAACTTTTAACGAACATCTTAAAAGAGGTTTGTGTTTACTAAGGGAAAATATATGTAAAAACAAGGGAGATTCAGTAGTAACAAAAGATCAGACTCCTCTTTTGAAGGCTAATGATTGGCAAAAGGCAGATTTTGAGAATATGGAAATTCTTCCTGGACACATTTTTATATTAAAATGCAGCCTAAAAAAAAAAATCTTTTAAAAACACCCAACAAATACAGACCCTGCAGTCCAATAATTCATTTCAGCCTTATTTCTTTAACTGGAAGTACATGGAGTTACAAATAATTTTACAAAGCCAATGGGTATGAAAGAATAGCCTAGAAGAGTTCATGGGTCATAAAGTCTTCTTTATTAATTTACAGACTTTGCCTCTGCAAGCACTGTATCATGCTTTTGTACTGCATATACTAAGTAGCATTGAAATATCTGAATTTTGCTGGTTTATATTTGTAGTCCTGCTACACAAACTTTATTAAAAAAAAGGATTGAGGTAAGCATCTTTGTAACTACCTTCAACTCAAGGCAGTTTTGAAGTTAAGGTGAGGATGAAATGACCAATTCTTGAAGAAATGTAAAATATGTGTGTCTAAATTCTAAAAGGCATATCACTGTATGAGGCAGTCAAATATAGCTATTAGCATGGAGGTTTTAAAAATGATGAGTAATTTGACTTTAAAAGAACTGTCAGGCTGATGTTTAACCATATCTACAACCATACAGTTGCCCACTATAAAAACTAACTTCATGGCTTCTTACTTTTTATGTCAGTTGCTCTCATTCTTGCTTATTCCAAGTAGTTCCTAACATCAGTGGCTCAATTAACATCCAGTACAATGAAAATGTGATGTTAACAAGATCTCATACCTTATGTTAAAGAGACAAAATGCCCACACTATATTAAAACACGCAATTTATTTCAATATATGCAGTTCTAAACTCTTGTACTACTCTTCCATAAACTGGCAACATGTCCTTAAATTTTAACAGAAATTTATTTTCATTATGTTTCCCTACTTTCACTTTATTACCCAGTTGAGTGCATATGAGTCTGGAGTCATCTTCTTAGTATCAAGAAAGGAGCAGAGTTCAGGCTCATGGTACTGAAGCAGCAGTCTAAATAGATGAAATGGTCTTCCCTTCATAAAACAATCCCTAAAAAGTAGGGGTGAAAATAATCATAAACTCCCATGTAACATCCCAGTTGTCAAGACTTACAGTAGCAATTCTTTATTAGTTGTGATTATGTAATTTCCTACATTGTTCTTTTAATTCACAGGGACTGATCATGAAGTCAACTTGCTTCAACAGTTAAAAAACCAAACCAACAAATAAAACAACAAAAACCCCACAAACATTGAAAACCCCACTACATTAATAAGGCAGGAGAAAGAACGAAACACTGCCAATACTTGATAGAGCATATAATACAGAAGTATTTAAAACATATTTAAATATCGAAACAAGGCTGGCATGCTATCAATGTTGTTAACTAAAAATAGAATTAAAAAATATAAATCATTCTAATATGGCAGCCAAAGGAAATTTAAAAGATGCTTATTTCATACATGAATAACGGTTAAATGTCAATTCATCAAGTAGGAAATAAAGGAGTATTTAAAATTAAGAAATAGTTGTTTAGAGACATTAGGAACAAATCTCAAGTGTTTAAAAACTTAAATAAACTTATGTGAAACTTGACACACAGATCTCCAAACACAATTATCAACCTAACTTTCTTAAACAAGGGTATGTCTATGGTGGTGAAATGGAAACATTCACAGCAAATTATACATGAGGATTCTTTCTGAAGTTATCGCAAGAACTCTGACTTCTCATTAAGTTAACAGGACAAAAAGTGTGAAAAGAAGAAAAATATTCTATTAATTATTTTAGCATAAGAATCTAGACTTGCAAATCACTTGGTTTGAATGTTTAATAGAGTCAATTATTCCAGTCAGTCAGTCAGTTTTTACCACTTTTTAACATTAAGAATGGATATATACCCAAAAATAACTTTAAGAATCTTTCCACGTTTCCAGTGGCAGTGGAACAACCTTCTTTAGACATTTTTCTTAACTGTTTTGCTCGGTAATTTTTTACTTCTGGTAGCTATGGTAGTAATCAACCCTTATTAAATACCCAGTTTAAAATAAAAAAACCAAAACAAAACCACCAAAAACCCAAACACCAAAAAACACAAAACACACAAAACCAAAAACCAACCAACCAACCAAGAACAACCCACCAAAAAAACCCAGAAAAACACTTCTCAAGAATTGTGAATTCCTGTAGCTATCCGTTACTTCCTAGGCTTAGAAGCCCCATGGAGGCAGCAGGCTCAGCCACTGGAATCACAGAATGGTTTTGGTTGAACGGAACATTAAAGACT
>NW_009624256.1:8746-13637 GCF_000690535.1 Cariama cristata | reverse complement strand
ACCCCCCCTGCCATGGGCAGGGACACCTCCCACTAGACCAGGTTGCTCAAAGCCCCATCCAGCCTGGCCTTGAACACTTCCAGGGACAGGGCATCCACAGCTTCTCTGGGCAACCTGTGCCAGTACCTCACCACTCTCATGGTGAAGAATTTCTTCCTCACATCTAATCTGAAACTTCCCTCTTCCAGTTTAAAGCCACTGCCCCTTGTCCTATGACTCCATGCCCTTGTAGAAAGTCCCTCTCCAGCTTTCTTGTAGGCCCCTTTTAGGCACTGGAAAGCTGCTCTAAGGTCTCCCTGGAGCCTTCTCTTCTCCAATATGAACAACCCCCACTCTCAGCCTGTCTTCACAGGAGAAGTCATCCATGGGAGGACTCATAAAAAACCAAAAGCAAAACAAAAACAATTTAAAAAGAGGTTTAGCTAAACAGAAGTAAATTGCCCTGGAAACTAACTTACATTTGACTTTAGGAGAGGGTGGTTTGGTGCTGTTGTTGGGGGTGTTTGGGTTTTTTTTGTGTGTTTTAAACCAAAAAAAGGAAGCTATTTTCTATTCTCTGTTAGAGGTAACATTGAGGTAATGTAAGCAGATCTAAAGCACTTTCCTCACATGGTCCCTGGGATGAGACAAACTTCCATTATCCAGTTGCAGCTTTTTAATTAGTTTACTACCTTACAAGCTCTTAGACAAGTCATTGTCTATTCAATTGCATATCTGAGAAGGTGTTTTCTTCTACTTATGGCCAAACAAAGAATACTAATGACCTAGGACTTCCATATTAACTGTTTGTTAACCTTGTATAGTTCAGAAAACTCACCATTCTAGAGGAAAGGCAGGAGGAAAAGAAAGATAAGCATCCACAGGATATTTATACCAAAAGCCTTGAGAGTAACAGCGTTTCCAAGGAAAAAATAGCAAAACCTCCCTCATCTAAAATAGCCTATTATGGTTTTTGTTTTTTTTTCCCCCGCTCATTCTTCCTTTGGCTTGCTAGAGATGCTGTTTCAATAAAAATCCAAGATATAATATGGCCCAACAGATTATGCATAGCATTTCCCTCACCTGTTGTCGATACTTTCTTAGAATAAATTCCAAATAAATATTTCATGATAGTTATAAAACAAGAGAAAATGTGAATTAGAAGTGTATTATTTAAAAAAAACCAAAATAGCAAAAAGTTAAAAATGAATCTTTTATCAAATGTAATGACGATTCGGCAGTCAAACATCAAATCAAGACCAAACTGACCTAGGCAGAGATTTGCAAGTCTACTATAAATCGCCTTTCTATGCCTTTCATTCTCCCATGGCAGGGGGCGGAGGGAAAGAAAACAGTCTACATCTCGTTGAAACACCACCTAGGTTCTTACAGAGAAACTCGAATACTAGACACTCTGAAAGCCTTCTATGGCTGAAAGTACAAGTTGCTTGACCATAATGCCACTATCCCCAAACAGTTCGCAGAGTCCAACAGTATTTTAAATGAGAACGGACACAAGCTGAGTCAAGTGACAGGACCAATAAACACTTCCTTTCACAACCCCAAACATGCACTTTTCATATTATGGGCACAAATCCAGTAGCTGGGCTGGAATCTCCTCTCCAGCGAATCAGACTAAGATCGTTAATTACAGACTATCCATATATTATTTCACAAGGTCTTAATCAGAAGACTGTGTAGCCTCGCTGGAGTGTCATGGTGCGACTCCAACATAAATAAAAAGTTTTTTAGTGAGGGTACCTATATAACAGCATGAAAAGCTTTAATTTCATGTTTTTATTAAAAAAAAAAATCAACAACTTAAAAAACCCCAGTTCAGTTCCAACTCAGTAGAATACAGGGAAGATATTAACCACTCCTTCTAAAGAGATTTTGAGACTTAGTGCTTATGAAGTACTTCGAAGTGACAGGGATAGAAGCATTTTAGATACCAAAAATGTTAGGAAAAGAAAGAAAAAATGCTTTCACATAGCATGGGAATTAGATAGCTCATAAACAAGTATTTTTGATATTGCACGAAATGACAGTTGTTCTTTAAAAGGCACATTGAGTCTACATGGGTTACATGCTAACTCTTTACATCTTAAGTCAACTCAATCATCTCCTGGACTTCAAATCAACAAGTATCGAAATATGGTTTAATTTATTATCATATGAAAGAATCTGACAATTTTGCCACAGTGCTACTCTAGCTAAAACCAACATGCACATCCTTTCAGAAAATACTTCTAATGCCAATAAAAATAGTACACAGGCAAAAGAGAGAGTTTTACCTTGGAATGAATTTATTCATGATAGCATAAAAGCAGTTGTACAAATCACTGCGTGGCAAATGAAGGTGCACCAGAGGTTTGAGCAGATGTATCCAGCCGAGGCAAGAACTGTATTTAACATTGCGTGATTTACAATAAAAAGTAATAATAGACTCAATATCCAAAAGTAATACTGACTTCTCCTCTTCTGGCACTGACAACTGGTCTGAAATAGGCACAGCAATACAAACCACATTAATGGCCTTTCAAAGAAATTGAATGAGATTATTGTACACTGCAATTGCACCAATAGAGACTGCTGGGGAGGCGGGGGGGTGGGGGGAAGCAAAAGACAAACAAAAAACTAGCAGCTTGGACTAAATGCTTACAGAAAGGCATCTAAAGAGGCATCAAAATACAAGTGATTTTATAACCCCAGTAGGATAAGGTATTTAAATATAACTTAAATACCACAACAGGATGAAAGAAGTTTGGGTTTTCCAGGATCTATATGAAACAAAGAGGTAGATTCTTCTAATGCACAGAATGCCCCTTTTCTATTCCTATTTGATGGGCTCAGCACATAACTTATGCTCAACTCTACAACAAATTCATTTAAATTCCACAATGCATACCTCCAATTCCTCAAAAAGCCCACTGACATGCAAATTTATGAAAATCAGTAGTTTGAAATCAGCTAGGCTTACAGACTTAAATTTTAGTATTAACATATAAATCACATTTTTAATTTCTACCTCAAAGTAATTTTCTTAACAATAGTTTAACTTTGGGGTTGTTAGGGTAGCTATAAAAATAGAAATGATTGGATTACTTACAACTACACCTGGCTTTTAAATTCGATTTGGTACTGCTGCTAATCAGAACTATTAGAACACTAACCATGAACACATAATCTTTTATATAATGCAGTACATTGTTTCAAATTCTTAAAAATGTTGTAACGTACTGAAAAGTAAAGATGTCCCCTATTTAATGACAGACTAATTCTGAATCCATAACTTGTATGGATTGGCACTAAAAAATTGGCTGAAAATTGGAACTAAAAAATGTTACAAAACCAGGTCTGTAATTAAGGTAGCAAGCTAAATACTTCCTAAACTCTGTCAATATTGAGTTGGATATCTACACAAACCTTAGGTTTTTATTAGTTCCAAAGCATCTTTCTGCGTAGACTCTTACTTAAAAGGCTGACAACACTTCAGAAAAAGTGCTGGCATCCACCTCACCTGAGGCAATGAATCCAAGACATACTGAAATATGTCAGTACCGTACCCCAAATTATGCCTTCCTCCATGTGATAACTACTTAGCTTACTTACAGTTAAATGTTAGAATATTTATTACACAGATTGTAGTGAAATCAGACTTTGTGTAAGTTCATACAATTTTCACTTTAATAGTAAACACCTCTTGTGATTTTTAAAATGAAAAATCTAATATAAATACACTTAAAAATTACATATTTCAGAAATACATTTGTTTTAATCCACTGAGATTATACTATAGCTAAACCGATTTACAGCAAAAGAAAGAATAACCATGTTATGTCCAGGACATGGGGAAGAGATGCCTACCCACTACACTAATGCAGTGGCATTAAATTTCTAGCAAACACCCTTCCCCCTCAATTACAAGAAGCCTGTGAGTCTCATTACTGTTAATAAAGTTTTTATTACAGAAGTCTTTAATACATTCCCAAAGTCAGTCAATATTTTGGCATTTCTTTTCCTCTACCTCTCAAGAAAATGCAACAGTAGACAAAACTCAAACGCCATCTGAAAATTTACTTTAAATTTGGAGACTACTTGCTTTGCTAAAACATCGAAATAGAGTAACTTAATCCAACCCAAAACTGAAAGCTCTATATAACCTTCATTCTGAACTAACTTTATGTTTATTACATTAATCAGTTTGATATTGTTATATATTACAAAATATTCGCCAATAAAGACAAAAGGAGAACTAACAGACATTGAAGTGCTTAATTTTCTATGTCATGAACACAAATTGGGACATTTTGCCATCTTCCTGAAGAGTCACTGTGATTAAATAACACAGTGAAAGTTTTCCCTCCCCTTTCCTTTACAGGACAGAGAAAGAAGGAAAATAAGCCTTACTGGACTCTAGAGCTAGGGAATTTAGAACTGTATTTTAAAAGTCGTAGGCATGTATGCATGCAATAACTCCATCCTCTGCCCTAACTTTCAATTGTGCAAGAATAAATTAAAGCATGACAGGTAATGAAACAGAAGATTCTCTTATTGATGCCGTAAGAAGTAGTATCCTAATTTATGAGTCAGCATTGACTCCATCATCTGATCACTGATATTAATGCTGTTTCATGTTGTCAGGGATTTGGCCATTTTTGTGATGAGCTGCCAACTCCTTACAGACATACTGGAATATTATTTCTAATGTCCTGGCAGCATCTTGCTTTCACAAATACAACCTTCCATTTTTGCTGAAAATGCTATTAAAAAATATCATGCTTAAAAATAGTCTTTAAAGTCCAAAATGTTTAATATATTTCTTCCCTTAAAGGTTATATGCATTTGGTGCCACACCAGCTTTTCAGATTAAGAACCAGTCGTTAGACAGTTAAAAACTCAAAGGACACTA
>NW_009624256.1:7943-8715 GCF_000690535.1 Cariama cristata | reverse complement strand
AAGAGTGTCTGGTTTAAAAGATGGAGCTTGGAAAAAAATTACAATTTTTTCAACTCCTGAAGCTTTCTGACCATACAAACTATCAGTTACTAGCTAAAATTCCATGACGTCACCCGTCCCAGAGTCAGAGTACAGATAAGATACTACTGTTGTCTTATGATTTCCTACCGATTTTCTCTGCTCTCTCATCTTCCTCCACAAAGCTTCCTCCAAAATGTAAACATCAAACAGGTTATTTAATTCACATAACAAAGTCCCAAGATAACTCAGAATACAGAAGTTTTCACATTGGTGATCTAAATGTAATTGAACTTACCAATTAGCTCTTGGCAATCCTTATGAATTATACTCTGTTCAGGTAGGTCTAAAGAGCCATCCCAGGATGCTAGGCTGTCCCCCTTTCCTACAACATTAAGTGCAATCTGAAAACAAAACCAGAAAACCCTCTAAACATTTTAGTGTTCTTTTGTAGTTACCCAATTACGGAACTCGGTAATTTAACTCAATAGAGAGGAATATTCTAAAACTGAATCTACATACATACATACTAAAATTCCAGTACTATATCTCTTCTGTAGAGATGTCTGGTTATTAAATCATTTACTTCAAACTAAACACACCTTCAAGCATTTCCTGCTTCTTGATTTAAGGTCATATTTACCTTCCAGACTTTGGCTCTCAGATCAGCAGGCAATTGCCTTCCTTGAATGATGTTTCTCACAGTTTCAAGATCACAGCCTCCTTCTTCTAGAGCGTCTGCAAGATCTTTTTC
>NW_009624256.1:754-7912 GCF_000690535.1 Cariama cristata | reverse complement strand
CAATAATGATACACAATGTGTTTATTAAAAATGAATTATACAATATTTTTCAATGTTTGTCTATTAAATAGACACAGACTGGAGGCTACCGTCAGGCAAAACCCACACATATGTAAAGGTATAATATAAGATAATTTGGCAATTACTAAAATTAAATATTTGCAAAATGTTATTTGTTCCTTTATTTTTAAGGCTGCTTGTTCAACTTCTAATTCCATTCAATTTACATACAAGAAAAAAAAAGTAAGTTCAGCACATTTTTTTTTTTGTTTTCATTTGAAGTGGCAATGTTGCAAAATGTATCAAAACCGTAAGTTTAGTTGTAGTTAACAACTTAAGAGATACACGGCAAATTTTCACACACACAATGCATTCAAAGCAAACTTTACACCTAAATTAGATGACAGAGTTCTTCTAAATATTAGATGACCTAGAAAACAGAAAACTTATTTCAAAGGTTTAGAACAGTCAGCTTTTAACCCCATCTTTCCCTGAAATGGGAAAGGACCTTTTAGTCAAACTCAGATTTACTTAACTGTAAAGTTCTAGTAAGTGTGGACATGTGCACAAGACTGAATTAAAAGACATAAAAATGTTAATAATAGCGTAGAAAATAGCAAAATACATGAATTCACAAGACAATCAAACAGCGATGACATTTAAGTTGCCATAGTAAGACAACAAAAATTCATAAGCATTACAGATAAGAAGGTATGCATTCAGAAATGATTATTTTACAGTCTCTCTGAAAGCCTCTGTAGACTGTTTCAACGGTTTCATGCTGTCAGTAACGAGAGAACCACATCTGATGATTTCAGGAATTTCAATATCATGTAGCAGAGCAGGGACAAAACACCAGGTTCACTGGAAAAACAGCAACGGCAGTGATACATCGGTCCCACAGGCAGAACTTCTCCCTTACTGTATCCTCTTAACTGTTCTCTACTAGCTCTGACACATGCCTTAAGAAAGGCTTTGCTTCATGTACCTGAGAGGTAAAACACACATCCAGGAGAGGTTTATAGCCATAGCAAAACACCGAACATGACTGTTTATCCAGGACAGATATTCAAGTATGAAGATGCACTCCTTGTGAATAACACATCTATTTATACACATGGAGTAACAGATGTTAAAGTTATCAGTATAATTCTCAATTACTCCAGGTTACATACTATGTAGTCAACTCCAAACAGCCATGGAAAAAGAAGGTCAGCTGTTGAGCTCTTGTCTACTTCTTTAATCTGCATATATCCACAACTAACTCCTTGATATAAAGGTTCTCAACTTTCAACTCCTGAAAGCTTAAGACACACATTTCTGATTTTCTAAATATCACCCTTTTTGATAAAAGAGATTGAAATCTCAATCTTGTAAGAAGGTATGCATATACTTAACAATAAGCAACAAGCTAGCCTTACTTGAGGCTTCTCAAATTATTTACAAGTTTGAAGAGTAAGCATTTTCCTTGCACTGTATCAGCCAGTTTCTTTGCCATTACTTTTTGGTAGCACTTTAAATCATATTTAAAATATACACTGGGGCACAACTAACAGTCTGTTTTCTTCAAGTAATTTTGCACATTTGGATGAAAGCAAGCACAGTTTACAAAGAGACTGACTTGCCTTATTTTCCTGTATTTTTAGTATTTAAAAAACCCCAACAAACAAAGCCCACCTAATATAGAACTACAGGCTGCACAGGTGACTATCCCTTTCCTGAGACAGGAACGGGGCAGGGGGAGTACCCAAGCACACTTGCACTTCCATCACCTATCCTGTCGTCTGATTGCGTACATAACGATCAACGATCAAAGTTAAAACCACCAAATCAGTTCACCCTGAATAAAAATGAAGTATTTCCAGGACATTTACACAAACTCAGCAGAATTGCATGAACTCTGGGATGATCTAAATTCAACAGAAGCCAATATCAAACATCAGCTGAAGAGCACCAGATGCTCTTAGACATATTGCAGGCCTCTGTGCACAGTGGGTATGACAAACAGACCAGAGAGCAACAGCTAGGCCCTGAATTACAGCACACAAAATACGATTAGTTGCTACAAATATTATGCAAGTATTAAACAGACACGTGGAAATGAATGCAGCAGCAGCCTGCATGTTGTATTTCAGGTGGAAAGCTCTTAAACTGCAATACTTAAACTCAGTTTCTAAGACCCTCAAAGAAATTTTTTTTTGGGGAAAAAAAAAAAAAGTAATTTAATATATGTGAAACAACATTTAAACATTAAACATAACTACACAAATTAAAAAAACACACCCAGCAAAGAATGTTTCACATATCCATGAGTACTAATTCTACCAGTTACTAACACCTAATATTCACAGCTTAAGAAGCTGTGCATGGGTTAACATCAAGATCAACTTCAATGTGTTATCTGGAAATGTATGCTTCGTCTGTTTGTTTGATAATATATTACTATTTGCAAAATCTTCTTCATAAGTACTGTCATCCACACTTTGTACAGTGTAAAGATGAGAGGCAAATGCTAGCTTTACTACTTCACCTTACAAAGCAAGAAACTGATATGCCCATTTCCCACATGAAGAGATGTGATGCATTACCAACATTGAGTTAAATGAAATAACAGCAGGGGAAAAAGAAAAGTGTTATTCTATTACAATTCTTTCCCTCCAGCTCCCAAGATTGCTCACAGGCTAGAAGGAAGGACTTTTCAAAGATCAAGAAAAATTATTCTATTCAGGCTAGTTTGCAAAGTACAAAGTATGAAAGTGATTTTAATACTTCACTACATGTACACCAGCTGTGTTTTACCTCATTTCACTCAGTGTTGTTGTATAAATATTCCAGTAAACTGTTAGCAATCTGGACCCTTGTCTTTCACGAGTGAAGATCAGCTAGAAAGTCTTCTGTTCATATGGACAATTATTACACTTACTTTGGAAAGAATGCAGCACTTCTCTTTATGGGCAAATTCCTCCAGATCTCAACATCCTTATTTTCTGCTCTACCATGGCTTCACTGCCTACTTCTAGATGCTATTCAAAATTTTTATTAGATGTGTAGAATCCCAGCCTATACCCAAGCCACGGCCTGAAAGGCTAATTCCCACAAGACATACTGTTCTAAATGTCAGAATGCACAATATTGCTATTAGTGCGTCTGGAGTAAATTTCCATACTTACAGAAGGATCTCTGAAATTCACACCAGTCTGGTGACGTACTATGATCAATAGGTAACTACCTTCACAGATATTCAACATGACTTTTTTTTTTTTTTAGGTAAAACACTAAGATGTGAAAGAAAGCTGGAGGCAATAAAAATTGACCAACTGCTGGGAATTCAGTTTCAGCCACTGTTTTGGGGTTTGTTTTGTTTTGGTTTTTTGTTTTGGGTTTTTTTGTTGGTTTTTTTTTGTTTGTTTGGGGTTTTTTTTTTAGTATTATTTATTTATATATGACTCTGAGGTACCTGGTGATAATCACTTATAAGTACTAATGAAGGGATTAAAAAATCATGGGGATGTGAACAGCAGTGAAAAGAAAGTAGGAAGTGTTTCAATAAAATACAAATACATAGAAAAAGACATATAGTATTAAAAAAAACCTATAATCAATCAGTAGATTACAATGCCTGGAATGTACCTGCTAAAGTCCACTACATCTGCTCACTTGTTATTAGGAAATACAGATCCCTTTGAGCTGCTTCCCCCAGGTCAAAGTGCATTTTGGGGAAAAAATGCCTCAAAAGTTTGAAGCTTTAATTTCTGATTGGCACGCTTCTAATACTGATTTATTATTTTCACAGCCCAACAGGTATCTACACATACCAAATTAATTATCTAAAATGTACTTACCAGTCCAAAGCAAGAAAAGATGATCATCCTTTTTCCATATACACTGAATTGACTACTGCACATCTGCCTGTTAAAGATGTTACTCAGTGGCCTAAGAGAGGCTTAAAACAAACACACCCACTTAGGTTATACCACTTACCAAACTGCTTGCCATGTTCTAACCACTGATCTGATGTTGCATAACACTTGAAAAGCTGCTTTGATCATTTTCTCCAACGCTCCTCAAGTGACACACTCATCATAGTTGCTCATGATACGCTCTAGTAGGCCACCACCACTTCCAGTGTAAGAAGCGGTATTTCTTAAACATCTTCACACATCATTCCTGTTTTCCCTAAATTAGAAGCAAGGCTGCTACCAGTTGACCCCTTACCAAGAGTAACATCAGATTCAGTTTCTAAAAAGCTGTTGTCTCCTAGGACATCTAATACAGTACGCAAGTTTTCATGTATTTCTGACAATTGTAGGATGCAAAGAGAAAGACAGGCACATGTATCACAACTATGAGGGGTGATTGTACTATCCATGTTAGTGCCAGATTGGACTAATTTACTCTAATATATTTTTATTATTTTTGTTACTAAGATTGAACTAAACTCCAATTTAAGCAAAGTACTTTACTTGAAAAAGTTCACAATAGCATACAGGTTTAAAACACACAGTAATCACAAACAAGCTTTACTTAAAAGAAAACTGAGCAAGTGAATAGGGCTTACGAAAATTTCCAAAGTCAATGGCTAGTATCAGTTTATTTTTATAGTCACCATTCTACCTTTCCACAGCAAAGAACACAGCTTCCCACCACAGAAAACTATCTACATAAAAGTTTCTTCCCCCCACCCTGAAATATCCTTTTATATACTCTAGTTACTTTTAATTTAAGATTCTCCTGACTACTGGAAAAAAGCCTCAATAAGAGCTATATTAAATTGAAAGTAACACGTGTTTGTTCTTTACTGAAAATAAACAAAAATCAATCCCTAGCATTTACTTCAAACTATCCACTGTATTCAGAACACCATTGAATATTTTTTTTTCAATAGATTTTTGGAGAAAAATGTTAATTCCCTGACATTTTTACCTCTATTTTTAGCTCAAGTGTGTTAATTTCACACTTAACTGTGAAATATTTTTTTGTTCATGTGCTTTCAGAAGAAGTATCATGGCTCCAGGCACTAACCACCCAGATTCTGAGCACAGAAAAAATACTAGTTTTGTCACTCTGTTGTCTGAAGCAGTTGGAGTGTATTTTGGGACCCATAACGTAAATGATTCCAATGGAAAGTTAAATGTACAGGAACAATTCCATCTGTGGTTACAGTTATACCTACTTAGTTCAGGTCTTAACTTCCAAAGTATAGATCTTACAATAAAAAATAATACTTGATGAAGTTCCCTGAGGCTTGAGTATTAAACAAACATCTACAAAAAGGTTTTAGAAATGAATTCCAAACTGTTTATATCTTTATCTGTTTGAGAACCTGAACAAGAAAAATTAAGTCCAAACCATTTACTTCCTTGATAAATGAAGAGAAAAAAAACCTGTAACTTCTAATTACAAACATTTTAACTAATAACACTCCAGCTTGTTTGCATCTATACATTCTATTGACTAGATGTATTGACTAAAATTATGGTTAAAATAATCAAATAAACAGACAAAAAAAGAAATTCAGATTTTACAGCACTGCTTGAAAGCAGCCTGCCTCCTTTGTGTTTCACAGCATTCTCAGCTTTGGACACAGATATGTCTTCCAGCATCAAATACTGCTAGCAATTTCTCCAATTAATTTTTGAGAATATGCCAAATAGCTAAAAAGAAATATTTAATTAACAAGGTCTGACAGATTTTTCTCATTTTTAAATCAAAATTGTTGACAAAATTCCTGTATTCACTGAAGAAAAAGCTGATAATCTCATCCTTCAATAACTCTACACATAAGTTTGGAGGTGGTGTTGGGTTTTTGGGGGTTTGTTTTGTTTTTAATTGTATTGTACAGTGGCAAATTTCCCCATTTTTTGTTAAACAAAACACCAAACAGTCAGGATGTCGAGAAGCTTAACTCATTATTAGTTTGTGCCCCCCCCTCCACCACTTCCACCAGCACTGCATGTCAAGTTGACACAGGTAAAATAAAAAGGGCATTTTATGTTAAAAAGCATGTCTAGATTTTACATACTTAAAAGTGCTGTCACAGTCTCTGAACACAAAATTACATCTGCCTTTGAATCCCCTTAAGAAACTGAATAGAGGACAAGGAATAAGAAATGCTGGTTTTGTTCCCAGCAGAGTTCAGGTGTACATATGCATCATTTTATGTTTTGGCTGGCTTTTTTAAACATGAAATGTTATTGCACAATCCTATATACTTCAAAACTATGATAATATAGTAATTTACACCAAAAAGCTCATTCAAAAGATACATGTTATACTTAGAAAAACAACAACTGTTCAACAGCATTCAGATATGTATACAACAGTTTAAATCGATCAATGAAAAAGAAAATATTTCACTGAAACTGGCTTTAAAAAACACACCCCAAAACACAACAACAAAACCAAACAGCCATGTGAAGTTTCTAAACAAGCAATAAGGAATACAACTTCACGTAATTCATAGGTTACAGTTCTAGTAACAGAATGTGTTCTAGCTTATTAATGTAGCATATAAACATAAACCTCTTGAACTGTTCCCGTAAAGACTTACAAAATCTCTCCTAATGAATGCCTTCAAGTTTGCCTTTTCTAGTATCAGCATATCACATTTACTGTAGCTAACATTTTGAAGTTGCGAGTCAGAACGGCAACAATACCGGCTGCACCTTGAAATATGTCTGCAAACCACACTTGTACCTCATTCTTAACAGAAATTTTAGCAGTTTCTTGTTATCTGGCAGATTGTAATATTCTTTCAACATTAGTAATGAAAGACGTTTGAAGTATTTTTTCAGAAGTATTTCAACATGGTTCTTATTCAATATCCAGAGTTGTATTTCTAAGTGTGAAGACTGCATTGCCAATGAGTCTGTCTTTAACTTCGTAATTATATGACCCAACAGTCAGGTCTGTATTTAGAAATAATGCTTCTGCAACACTATACTACAGAAAGTCCTTCATAAATTTTGAAGCTGCAACTAAAACCAAAAAAAGGCTAAAAAACTACAATTCATTGTCATCTGCTAGTAAATGAAACTTAGTTGTTTTATCCAAGAGTTGTATTTGTAGAACCAACGTAGACAAAGAACAGATACCAGCTACACCTGCATGTGTGTCAATTCCGACTTCTTTACAGTGAGATAACTAAGTACAAAGGAG
>NW_009624256.1:0-729 GCF_000690535.1 Cariama cristata | reverse complement strand
GGAAACTTTGAATTCGCCACATAAAATAAAGCCTAGAAGCAAAACCATCAGATTGGAAATGATTATAAAAAGCAAGTCTGTAACATAACTGTTTGAAAAGTGTGTACGTGGAAAGGACAAAGAGCAATGCTGTGGCACAGAACCACAGAAAGAAAAGAAATCACACACAATGCAGAAGTGCAAAGAGAAAAACAAAGTGAAGATGCACAGGAACGGAGATGCGGGGTGCAGTAAGAATAGCTTCAGTGTTTAAACACAATGTTTATTTAAGCCTCAGCAATCTTCAGTGAACACGCATGCAACAAATACTAAAATCACATCACTGTTACCATCAAAACGATCCTATGCATGCTCCAGAAACAGTCCCTATTCTTGTCCTAGAGATTCAATGTAAAATGCATTATAAGTAATAGCTGCACTAGAGGAGAGTGGCAAGCAAAATCATTCAGAAAACCAGACAGGACCTATTGCTGTCACCTGTGCTCGAGTAGGTACGCAGAGAAAGGGGAAGCTGAACTGAACAAAGCAACTCTACTCCAGGCAGAGAGGCGCACACATCGAGCAGCTCCTACCACGTATTAAAGCTGTCATTTTAAACTGGAGCAACCTCCTTGCTCCAGGCTGGGCACGGCCAGAGGCCGCCCCGTCTCGCCCTTGCTTTAACGGCGGCGTTTCCTCTTTCGGGACCTGGGAGCTGCCGAGTGCCCGCAGGCGTTTGCTCTGGGGCCT
>NW_009624255.1:0-220 GCF_000690535.1 Cariama cristata | reverse complement strand
GGGCAGCAGCCTCTCTGGCCGGTGGGTTTGCGGTTCCCTGGGGAGGTGGGGGCCGTGGAGAGGGGACTGGGGGACACTGGGGAGGGGACATGGCATGTGTCCCCATTGCTCCCCTCTCTGCCAGGAGCGGAGTGGCACAGACCCAACCCAGGCTCGCCCCAACCCACCCACCTTCGCCCAGGGTGTCATCAGTGAGTACCGATGTGGCGGGGGGGGGGGC
>NW_009624254.1:35326-35681 GCF_000690535.1 Cariama cristata | reverse complement strand
GAAATGGAGGATAAACTGGCTGTAAACAGAGGGAGCGTGACTAGACTAGCCTGGCTCCGGCACTCTGCCGAAGGGAGAACAAAAAATAAACTGCAGAAAGAGAGAAAAGACAATTATGTTTTGAGTTGGCTGGAGCAGAGTTCAGTTTTGCGTGCAGCACTGCGAAGGGAGGCTCTGGGAAGTGTGCTGGGATCGGGGGGTTTGGGCTGTGCAAACAGGCGTCAGTGGAGCTGTTGGCTGAGCATCTGTCCCGGCGGCTGGGATGCTCCTTTTGCCAAGGAGGGGGAGAGAAGATGGTCCCCTGAGCTGGCCTGGCTTGTGGCCGGAGCGACCTGGAGCACATCTGTCCCCTCGG
>NW_009624254.1:32143-35312 GCF_000690535.1 Cariama cristata | reverse complement strand
GCTGGTTCATCCTCTCATTTAGAAACGCAATTTCAAAACTGCTCCATCTTTTGATATTTGAAGAGTTTGGGTTTAAGGTTTGGGGGGTCTTGCTCTAAGGCTTTTTTTCTATAGTATCGAGTTTTATGTATTTTCCACAGTATGTCAGAAAAATCATAAGCACAAACTGCAGGTGGTGCTTCTGCGGGCTGGCGAGGACCGGCGGGGGCAAATGAGGGGGTCCCCACATGTGCTTCTGCGGGCTGGCGAGGACCGGCGGGAGCAAATGAGGTGCTCCCCACATCGCTCTGCTTCTGCTCGGGGACACCGGCTGTGCCCGCGCTTCTGTGCCCTGTGGGGACGGAACTGGTATAATGGTTACACTGGGATTCCTTTACGCTCTAAGCCAGACATGAGGCATCAAGAGGGAAAGTCTTAGGGTCCTGCCTTGTATTGGAAAGGCGTGGAGGGCGCTGGGCGGGCAGGGGCTCTGCTCAGAGGCAGCGGGTTAGGGTCTGCAGGGCGGGAAGGGCTTCCATCAGCCTTAGAGCTCATCCTGCTGATACCGAAGGAGAGAAGAAGCTTTCAGGACATAAAATTGGATGTAAAGAGGGGAAAAAAGATCACCAGCTCTCTGGCCACCTTGCTTAGAAGAGAGCCAAGGGGTGCTGTGCCGCAGCAGCGTGCTCCGCATGGGGACACCGTGGTCTTCAGCCCTTCCACGGGCCAGGTGGCTTGGCAGCTTCCCCAGACCATCGTCATCATAAGCCCGATAATAAGCAACGGCTTGGGACTAACAATAGGATTCTTCTTTTTTTTTTATTATTTTAAAAAAGATGAGATTAACCAGCTGAAGTTAACAAACTCTGGAATTCAACAAACCCGAATGAATCACCTGGAACAAGCACTGCTCCGTGGCTGTCAGCCCTCTGAAGGGCACTCATTGACTCGCTTTCAAGAACAACTTTTGACAAACACTCCATCAAAAAACTGGCTAATACTTGCTTCGCTCTTAATCCTCCCTGAGCTGTTTCCCCATTGCTAATCTCTCCCAGAAACCATTACTAAATCTTTCCCGGTTTGCAACGCTAATTCTGAACAACTGCATCAGGGACCAAACATCAGCTGGGCCTGTGTCTTTGTGTTATTTGCACGCTCCACAGGAAGATCGTTTTGTTTTTAATGAGACTAATCAAAAAGAAACAAAAAATAATAAATCAGTCCCATTAATCTGTAAGAAATCGAAGCACTACGGTCCTTCCCAAAGCGTTAGCGACTGCCAGCTCCTAACATGCTAGAATGCAAAATCACCCTTCCCATTATTCTTTAAAATATCTTTGTGATGCTCCGGTAATGCCAGTGCTACCTGAGCTTTGCCGACCCCACCACCAGCCCAGCGCCGCTTCCCCACTCAGCTGTGGCTCGGAGTCCTGTGGGAGTGGGGAGGAATCCCACTGGAGCTCATCTCCATCCCACACACATCCCTCAGCATCTCACCGTAGCCTGGTTTCTTGGTTCGCTGCTCTCGCGGCCGGGCTGTCCCTGCCCTTTGTGCGGCTGCTGGGGTCCCTGGGCTGGGTCAGCACCGCTCCCCCGCCTGGGTCTCAGCCGGGCTCATCCGAGCAGACTGGAATGGGTGGACGTGTTCCTAAAATTAACCTGCAAAACCTGCTTTGATAGGACACTGACAGCTAAAGTGGAATCAAATTATCGTTTGGAATTACCGTAAGATAATTGGCCTCATTTACTATTTTAAGACGGGAAAAAAAAAAAAAGTCTCCCTCTTCCAGACAACTGCAATGGAGAAATATTCAGGCGTAGATGATGTCCCAAAACATATCATTAAGGCTTTAAATAAATGTATGATGACATCTCATGTTAAGAAAGACTTCCTTTGTATTTCAGATAGGAACCAGCAAGGTCATTTTCAAAATCATTTTTTTTAATAAACAAAAGACATTCCTCTTATTTTTCTAGATGCACAACTTAAAATATACTTATGTGTATGTAATTTGAATTCTTTCACACATTATTGATTTAAAAAATCATCTTCCTTAGAGACGCCTCTTACTTGCCAAAAGGTAAATGCCTCTGTCTGCTGCTTTTTGTCTTTTTTTGCTCTACTTGAAATGCTACAGCACTGACCCAGTCCCACCCTGCAGATTATAATGTTTGTAAAAGGGAGAAAGAGATGAGAGCTATCCCCTTCTCGCTCTCTCATTAATTACAAGGATTAAATGCCAAGGCAGCTACACAACATTATAAAGAAAATAAAAATATGGGTTGGAGGAGCCAAGTTCTGCATTTGCTGCTTCACTATCCAGATGTGTCTGAGCACATCGTGGCACGGACACGCCAGAAGCACATCCTGTGGCTCCAGTCCCATTCCCGGTCCAGCTGGTCCAGCTGGGGCGCAGAGCACCGGGTCCAGTTTCTCCCTCTTCACGCACCGGAGCGGCTCCGTGCCGGCAGCAGCTATGGTTTGGGGGGACGAGGTGGGATGGAGGACGGGGACATCACAGTGCGGTGGGGAAAGGGGTTTGCTCTGCAGATGGGGCTGCTGAAAAAAGGTGATTCCAGTTTGTATCCCTGGTGAGGGGGGAGAAAATCCCACAAGGAGCAAGGGAGCCTGAGGATGAGTTAGCACAGGGCTGGAAATAGAGGCAAAGCTGCTGCTTGGACCCTCCCAGGGAAAAACCAGGCTGATTCATAGCTCTTCTGGAACGTGAGTTCATGTCTGAGGTCCTTGCTGTTTCCCTGCCCCCGTGATGCAGATGGTTTTGGCTGACCCTGCGACTGGGGTTGCTGGGCTGTCCCTGCGTGTCCGGCTGTCCTCCGTGGGGCTTTGGCTGCGAGTCCCAGCCAGAGCCCATTGGAAGCCCCTCTGGAGCTGGGAGCCTCCGCTGCCCTCCTCTTGCACACCCTTTCCACCCATAACGGGACACGCAGGTGCTTGCTCGGTCTCCTGCCCTATATCAGATGCTCAGTGCTTGCATCCGACCCAGATTTTTGGCAAGGGAGGGTCCCAGACAGAGCACAGATGTGCCGGCTGTGGTGCTCAGGGAGGTACCCGAGACCCCAGGGGGATTTCATCCCCCCTTTCCCCTTTGCTCCCAGGGCCGAGCGGCCACTCCCAGCCCGGCTGCCGGACCCGGAGGCCCCTGGCTGGGAGCACACGGGAACTCACCCC
>NW_009624254.1:1960-32061 GCF_000690535.1 Cariama cristata | reverse complement strand
CCCCTGGGGTGGGGGGAAGAGCCACGGCCTGGGGGAGGAGCCATGGCCTGGGAGCCCCGCCCAATGGGCGTGGCCAGGAAGGGCCAATCAGGGAGCAGTGCTACCTATAAAAGCACTGCCCGGCAAGCAGCTGGGGAGGCCAGAGGGAGTTGTGGTGGTCCCAAGGTGCATCTCTCAGCCTGGGCATGGCCTCCTGCCCTTGCAGGGGCTGGGGATTGTTCCCCAGGGAAGGTGATGCCTCTTGCCAGGTGTGTGATGGGGTCCCCTCTGCCTGACCCCCCCCTGCCATGGCCAGGGGTTTTACCACCAGGGTTCTGTGAAATCCCTCCCCAGTCTCTGCCAGGCTGGCTTGGAGTGGGAAGTGCTCGCTGTTGCTTTAGGCTGTATTGTGTTCTGCCTCAGCCTGTAATTAACAATGAAATATTTGGGCTAAGTGCTTAAATTAAGAACATGTTTTTGTTAGCTAACAATGCAGAGAAAAGCCCTGGAGACCCTGATAGGGCAATTAGTGCCTTTCCACTTGCGTTGGAGATGATTCTTTTGAGAGGGGAAGCCTGTTCACTCCAGAGGATTTTTTTGGTACAAAAATGCAATTACAGGGTATAAAAGGAAGTGTTTAGAAATATGCAAAGTGGGAATGAGGTTTGAAGCCTCCTTTGCTGCAGGACAGGGAAGGCAGAAGGTAAGAGGTGCCCCAGGTGCAACACCCCCTAACACTTCCCCATCCAACTCGCTGGGCACTGGCAGCAGCTCCTCTCAGCTCTGGGTTTCATTTTCCTCCTCCCGTCCTCCTCTTCTGGGTGTTCTTCAAGGCTCATGGCCTCGGCAAGCTCTCAGCCCCTCTGGGCTTGGGAGGCCGGGTGGTTCCTAGCCTCCTTGGCAATTAGCTTTTGCATTGCTAAGCACAAACAAGAGGAAACCACTTTCATGGTCCAAGAGAGCAGCTGTTGTGTGCCGGGACACTTTCTGGGCTGTGTCCTCCAGCGCAGCTTTGCTTTCGCCCCCCTCACCTCTCTCCCTTTAAGCGTCTCTGAAGCTGGTGTGTGTATTTAGAGCAAAGCCTTGGGGGGCTGTGGCAGGTTCCCATGGTCGAGCCCAACACCAGAGCATCCTGTCCCAAGATGGTGACCAAGTCATGAAACCCTTGCCAAGTGCCTGGTGTCTGAGAAATCTCTGGCTGTGCTCTCATCTGAAGTCTGGCTGATGGACATCAACCCTTGGAGCCTAAAAAAGGTCTGTAACAAGCAAAGCTCATGGAGAAAGGTGGTGGTGACCTGCACGCAGCCTGGCACATGGGCAGGGCTGCCTGTTCTGGCTCCTGCCTGTACGTCCCCCGCAGAACGGGTGATGCCGGGCTGTTTGCCTTGGGTGTGCTGGGATGGACTGGAAAACAGCATTGACCTCTTAAGCAACACTGGGGGTTTTTGGCTGTCCGGCCAGTGGCTCAGCTTGATTTGAGTTTGAGATCTGATTTCCAAGATAGTGAAAACAAAACAATCCTCTCCAACAACTGGACTCGCTGGCTGGCGTGGCCTTTGCCAAGGAGGAAGGGAACAGCGTGTCTGTGTTGTTAAAGGTTAAATAACAGCAAATCACATTTCTTGTCTGCAAATGATGCTGGGCTGTGTGCGCACATTCTTTAATCAGTATTTGGTTTGTTGAATTACTTTTATTGGTAGTTAACTGTGTAATGGTCTCAGTGGAACATCTGGTCCATGGTTTGAAAAGAATATTCTTCAACCCTTGCTGAGTGCAATTATTTTTGGATACAAGTGGAGGCTTTACAGCCATTACGAAGATAAAATGCAGATTGTTTGCAGAGGGTTTTTTTTTATTCTTTTAATGGCTTTCAAAGAGAAGAAGTTTTATTATTTTTTTTCTATTGTTAGCAGACAGTGCAGTGGAAACCAAGCAGAAGGGCTGGGAAGAGGCACAGATGTTCCCTTTGCTGTGGGCTGGGCCAGGCACCCAAACCCAGGGCAGAGGGTTTGAACCTCCCTCCGAAGCTGCTGTAATGTTTTCCAAATCTTGCAATAGCTCGTCTGCCCACCAGTTTCTTACTAAAACCATTGAGGGCTGGTGTGGGACTCCCTATATAACAATTTAAAAGCGTGTCAGTGGGTGGGAAAAGGTTTGGTTACAAAACAGAGAAAATGAAGGGCTTTGTGCTTTCTTTCATTGATGGGAAAATCACAGATCCCAAACCTCTGGCTCTCAGTTCATCCAGACCACAATAGAAAATAACCAATCTCTCTTTTTTGGGCATGGTAGGCTGTGACAGCAAGTGGGGCACCTTTGTCCTCAAGAGTATATATTCTCAAAAAAACCCCAAACTTATTATCTACTGATAAATTAATGCTATGTCGTAAGTTGAACATAGTTTGTGGATTATGTCCCTCCATGGAGGAGGCTGGTTGACTCTTCTTTGTCTGCAAGAACAGCGTTTTAAATGATTTAGAGGAAACTATATAATCTTGGCTGCTGTTTGCTATTACGACGGTGCATCTTGTCCCAGTGAAAACTGCAAGCAGATAGGCTGTAAAATTATGGCTGCTTTTGAATAGGAAGATAAAATGAAACTGTTAAACCAGGTAAGGATGGAGGCTTTTACTTTGTCCTGGGGACATATTGTTATAGGCAAGATGATGGATTTGAGAAGGATCCTGGATGGCATTGGAAGTGCCTAGGGATCAGTCACAGGGTGAGGGAGAGACTTTGGCTTTGTGTGTTTTCAGGTGAAAAGGGCACTGCAGAGGGAGGTGGAAGAAAATGCTGGAGGACCCTCAGTTCCCTGACCCTTCCCTAAAAGCTTAAGGAAAAAAAAAGAGTAAAAACCAGCCACAACCTCAGGGTTGTGTGGGCACTTTGCTCATGGCTGGTTCATTGGTGGGGGCATCTCTGCCAAGGCAATGGTGGTGTCACGGGAGAGGGCACGTAAGGGCAGGAGGTCCTGGAGCCCTGAACCTCCAAAATGCTTCAGACCTCGTCTGTGGTTGCACGCAGAGGCAGGCTGGGGAGCAGAGCTGAGTCCCCCAAACTTCAGCCTGAAGTCAACCATGCACTCATTTGGGTTGGGGCTTAGTAACAAGTTTCAAAAGGAAAGCCTATGCCTAATAATAGTAATAAAAGTAATCATAGTAATAAATCAGTGTTTCATTCCGAACCTCCAAAATGCTTCAGACCTCGTCTGTGGTTGCACGCAGAGGCAGGCTGGGGAGCAGAGCTGAGTCCCCCAAACTTCAGCCTGAAGTCAACCATGCACTCATTTGGGTTGGGGCTTAGTAACAAGTTTCAAAAGGAAAGCCTATGCCTAATAATAGTAATAAAAGTAATCATAGTAATAAATCAGTGTTTCATTCCAGCACCCCTGTATACCTTGATTTTTTGGAAATGTCCTCATGTTTTGAAACTGCAAGGGACAGAAAAGGAAAGGGAGCAAACTTCTCAATCACAAACTGTTTTTCAATATTGTTTGTTATACTGAGGGAAGGGGAGAAAGCCCTTTAAACTTTGATCCACAATTAAAATTGTTAATTAAAAAACACCAGTAAATTGGGATGGTCAAGAGTGAACTGCAGAGCAGCAATCTGTTGCTTCCCACTAGGTGAGGATACTGATGGGGAAGATCCTTCCTCTTCCCAGGCAGCCGTTGTGGCACCACATCACTGCTCAGCTTTTCCTGAGCTTTTTTTTTTTCCCTTTTTTTTTTGGTGTTCATATTTGATTTTCCTCCTTTTTCCTCCTCCTGACTGTATTAATCTCTGCCGCTCACTGGGGTCATCTTAACCTTGGCTCTGCAGCTGGCTGCTGGGAATAACTCTTGGCAATAACTCTTCTGGGGGAGCTCTCTTCGTGGGCATAGTGTTCGCTAATAAAAAATAACGATTTTGGAACACAGTGCTCATGTAGGGAGCTGCACCACAAGAATTTGTTAAACAGCTTATTCTGCAATAAATGCAGCACAAATAAAAAAAAAAAATCAGAGCAAATGGAGGAGCTGGGAAGGACCTCAAGAGGACAACTTCTCCGTTCCTAACGATGCTAGAATAGATGTGTCTGCTGGATCTGGACGACTGACACCCAGATTGATTGCCTGCTGGCTCCTCCGGCTTTCTTGCCACCAACACATCTTGAACTATTTGAGCCTTAACTGCTTGTCAGCTTTGCTTCCTGTTTTCTCACTTTGTTGGAAGTCAACAGTAGAGTTTTTGGATTTTTTTTTAACCAGTAAGATGTAAAATAAGGAGACTCAGTGGATCTCTTGCAATCACAGAAAATTACCTGCTGAAGAGCCGCTGAGCCTGCGTGTGTTCGCCTGTGTCTGGCTTCAGCGCAATCGTGTGTTCAGATCAAATTAAGATGCAATTACGGCACTGGGACTTCTTGTAGGTTCAAAGGTCTCTGTATAAAATGCCTCTAGAATTTTAAATGTGGGCTCTTGAGGCAGAACAGTCATCTTTGACTTAATCTGCCCTCTAGTACAGCTTTAGGGGTCAGTTACTGTGGAGGGCTTGGTTCATCCCAATGCAGATGCGGAAAACTCGCTGTCTTGCTGGAGAACCAGCAATAAGATATTTTTTTTGAAGCAAGAAAATAATCAGGGTAGTTTTAATGAGGCTCGGAAGGAGGAGTCTCTAATCAGCAGAAAATTCAGCTGTTATTCCACTCGGTCCTTCCTGGACTTATTAACCCTTAGTCACACCAAGGGGTGGGCACCAGGGCAGGGAAGAGCAGAAAGCGAGTTGCCACCCGAAGGGAAAAGGTTGATCTGGAGAACAGGGTGAATGCAGAAGTGCCTGGGGATTAATCCTTGGTTCCTACATGGCATATTTTGCTGGGATTTAGGGCAATATTAATCACTTTCAGCTACACCTATTTCTGCTTCTGTTTCTGCACCATGTCCCAGCAGTGTGAAGTTTTGGGTGCTGCACAGAAAGCGTGGGTAATCGGGGTGCAGCCAGGGTCTCTGGACAGGACCTGAGAAAGTCACTTTCCTCCTCTGCTAGGACCTCCAAGAGTGGAAAACATCTTTGACCTTGTTTCTCTCCATATTTTCAAGCCTCTGCGGTCCATGGGACAAGGCACATGTAGACTTTTCCACCCAAACATGATGTGCTTGATGGAGAAAGCCTTGGAGAGAGGTGATGCCAATTTTTGCGCAAGTTCCTGCAACAGAAATAGATCTTCCTGAGCGCACACTTAAATCTTAGTAAATTATATCTCAGGTTAAACTATTTATTAAAGTGCCACAGGGGAATTTCAGGCTAGCTATGTACATCATCACAGGAGATAGACTGAAAATTACAGTAATTTGGAAAGAACATGGATTTGAATCTTAGGGCCTGTGGTGAAATTCAATGCGCAATGAATTATTCCACTTAACAATTCATGTTCTCACATGGATTCAGCTGGAGCCAAAGTATTTCTGTAGCATCACATGTCTCCAATGAACTACCAGGCATAACACAAGAACTCTTGGGGGGTGTGTGTGATTGTTCTTGGGTTTTTAATTTCTGCCTTTGTTGCCCATCCGGAGGCAAATGCCAATGAAATGGACTCGTTCGTCTGCTGTGTGCAATAACCACAGAGAGGGAACATTGCTTCTGCCCTTGGTATTGGTCTTCTGCGGTGGTGGGAAGCGAAAGGCCGTGGAGCGCTTGACATTTGTGTCCTGGCTGGTGGAACTGCAGAGCCTGGTTGATGTGTAGGGATGTCTAATCTTTACACAAAAAATGGTCAGGGAAACTGTTTAATTAGCAGTGAGAGAAGCCCCAGCTGTTCCTGCAAACTGCTGAAATTGTCTCTTTGCTTGCTGCTGCTCCAGATGTTCCTCTGGGTCTGTCTGTCACCCTGGACCAGTCTCTGGAGGCCAGAGAGTGATGGGCAGAGCATCGCTGCTGAGAGAGAAACGGTTTGGGCTCAGAGGGGTAAGGGACCTCCCCTCTACATGGCTGCTGGTCTCACAACAAGGTCACCTCCCCATACTCTCTCCTGTGCTCTTGATTTGCTCAAGAAAGTGGGATCCTTCGGCTCCTCTTTCCCCTTATACCATCTCTCAGCTCCTGTGAGAGGTATTTTGGGTCACATATGGAAATTGCCTTCAAATTTTGATGCATGCTTGGTGTAGCCAGCTGGAGTTTAGCACAGTTTCTGTAGCACATGATGGTGTAGACGTCAGTGAAACCTCAGCAGCTCAATGCATGGTCCTCCTGGCCTGAGTGTGAAAGTATTTCTTATTGCATTTCTTATTGCACTCCTCCGGTGTGCAGGGCTGAGGTCCTCGGCTCAGTTGATTTTCTGTCTTTCAGTACCAACAGCTACAGCTCTGAAGGGAGATTTAGCAAGATATAAAGAAGTCTGCCACACTCAGGAAGATTTTTCTCCTCTCCCCAGTCTTGCCTTTAATTTAAAATAAGTATTTATTAATGCCAGGGTCTCTTCAGTCTGTGAACAAATGAGAAACTGGAAAAGAAGGAGCTGTGAGGTCACTGAATGACCATTTTGTCCATCCCTGCCACTAATATGCACATGGAGGCATTTGTAAGCACCAAGAGTTTTAGAGAAAAATTTGAACTGTATGTAATTTAATAAACATCCATTATAACCAAGAGAATCATGTGGATTTAGCAGTGGAAAATCTTGAATTTGGCCTTGTCCTTTCTGTTTTGCAGTGAAGCATTCAGTCATTGTGTTTAAACCATGTGCTGGAGATGCCATCCTGCGTGGGATGTATTAGCACAGTCAGGAGATTTGTGTTGATGTGATTTTTTTTTTTTTTTTTTTTTTTTTTTTGTGGGAATTGCAGTTGTGCAACAGCTTTGGCTTTGCTGAACTTGATCTCTGATGACATCGAAAGGTTTCTTTTTGGGTGGGTTCAGAGGTTTTGCAGCTCGGGGCTTCCTGCCGTAGGGATGTGAGTTGATGTTGTTGACATGGGTGAGTTGTGGCTCCTGGGCTGGTGTCGTCCTCAGCATCACCTGTGCCCAGGGTTGGTGTCCATCTGACCTCTCCATGGACCTGCTCCTGCGAGTGCTCCCGTCTCAGTCCAGTGAAGGTACCAGCTGGTTGTAAGCATTTTAAAGAGCTGAGCTTGACTGCAGAGCTAACCTGGCTTGTTTCGTCAAAAAGAAGTTATAGAGGAAAGCAGCTGATGTGCAAAGATGTGATGAATAGCTGGGGGCAATAACCTTTCCTAGCAGAGCTGGGAGGTACAAGGGGTGTTCATTCTCCTCCTCCACCCTGGCACTGTGTTGCCTTGGTTGGATGGGGCCTTTCCCGGTTTCCAAATCAAAATTTTCAGTACTTTTTCACTGCACAAAACATGACCATCTAGTCCATGCATCCGAAGCGAGATCAAAATAGCAATTTTTCCCTTTGGCCGTGGTGTGGGTGCCCTGTTGGCTCCAACTCTCATGCTCTGAAAGCTGTTAAAAACATCTGTGAACCAAATGGCTCAAAAAACAGCAAGAGAAAAGCCTCAGTTTTAGTTGTGGTTAAAGTCTTTTTTTTTCCTTTTCCAAATTACCTACCTTTTTTCCCAGCCCTCGGCTTGCGCTGGGGCTGATGGGTGGTTTTGGGGGTGTGCAGAAGAGAGCTTGGAGACGCAAGCCTGTGCGCTCCTTTCCTCTCTTTGTTGCGTGGGGCCTCCACAGGGAAAATGTTAAGGGGCTGTTCATAGAAGAAGGTTGAAAATTACTGAATATTTACACAGCACTCAATTGCTGTCCATCTTCCCCACCATTTTATTTCAATGGAAAGAGCAAATAACTGTGTACAGTGATTGCAGCTATTGCCGAATTACGCAGTTACTCATGGCGTGCAGATTACAGGGCAGTAATTATAGCTGAGGTTGCTGTCATTTTACTAGATCCCTAAGTATCAAGATCTCACTAACCCTGTGTTTTTTTTTCTCATATGGCAATGTTTAGCTTTAGCTGGAGACACAGTTAAGTAGGGGAATCACAAGTGCAAAATCTCCTTGAAAATAGCATGACAGCAAAATCTTTCGTTGTCTGGACTGACCATCTCCCATTCTATTCTGGATGTTATTCTGAGAGCTGGCACAGGCTCCGAGGGGCATTAGTCATGCAACAATAGCACTGGGTTTGCCTGCATCCAGGTTGATGATTAGGAGCCTGTTGGTATCTGGGTGATGGTGGAGAGGAAGGGCTGAGGATGGCTGGAGTGGGAGGCTGGGGAATTAATTCATTTTTGCTCACCATGGGATCTCACATCAGCAGGCTATTGCTTCTTGATAAAGACAGAAAAGGTACAGTGCAGAAAGGCATGTTAATAAATAACTCTATATGCTTATCCAAGGGGAATTTGGGCCTAAGACCTGGCATAGCTGGCCAGGGGATGGCTACTTGGGTGACAGAGAAGAGAGCTGGCTGGTTGGGAGGGTTACATGTAAAGACCTGAGCTCTGACCCCATGGTACAAACCAATTCCTTGCCCAGCACCTGAGAGGTCACAGGTAAGTCCTGGTGTAAGGTTGGGTCTTGCACCTCTTGGGGAACAGGGACCCGCCATGAGCACAGGGGAGAGGTGGGCATCAGGCGATGCTCTACCAGCATCGATTTAGCACAGGAGCATGTGTGGGTGCGTATGGATTCTGCCTGGGGGAGCACTGCCGGAGTGGATTTCTAATTATAGCTAATTGCAGGGTTGATACTCTCTGGATTTGGTCTGATACAAGTCAAACAATTTCCTGTTGTTCAGCACTTTATAGACACGTAGCCAGCGGCACCGAGATGGATGTGTTTTCTGAAGGCATCCAGCTGGGCCAATGCACACTCTACCCTTTCCTTTCTGTGCATGGACCTTGGTGGAGCAAAACACCCCACCGCAGCCTTGCTCTGTGGTCTTGGGTGATGTTAACACTGTTTTTGAATAGTGTAGAGGTCCCTAAACCAGGTGAAATTGTCGGGTTTCGTTAAGCTGAGGGCTCTTGGGAAGAGCAGGGTGACTTGGCCACACTGAGCCCTGGGCTTCTGTGGTGGGACCTTTTTGGTCCCCAAAAGCACAGCACCTTTCTCTGCACAGCCTTGCAGCTGGTGGTGCTCACAACGCTTTGCATCAAACACTTAGGAAAGCTCTGTCAGAGAACGTTTTCTGAAAAATGGGGGCCAAAATATCTTAACCGTGTTCCCTGCAATGGGACTTTGTGCATTAACTGTTAAATATTTACACAATGCTTTTAAAGTCAAATATTGTGTATGAACTAAATTTTATCCTAAGCAATTGAATTCATGCTTTAAAGCTCATTTTTCATGTCCCTAATGGGGACATTAAAAGTGTATTTCCTATAGCTGATATGGTTGTACCACTGCGCTGTCAAAGATCCCAAGCGATAGAAGGGAACTCGTTAGCCCAGGTGCTGGGTACACAAAGAGACAGGCAGCTCTCAAACACAGAAAGGATCAAAGTTAAACAAAGGTTTAAGAAGAAAAGCGGCAGCTTCTTGAAAGGAATAAGGTGATTTTGACTCCAAATATAATTTTCTTTTTTTAAACTTTGGCTTTCACATGAGCCAGGATCCAGAATGATGGTTTTATAGCCTTTAAAATGCTTCAAACAAGTAGTATTGTTCTCTAGGAAAAAACACCCCCCTCTCTCCCAGGCACCCTCTGCAAATTGAATCCACAGTCCTGAAAACCTGGAACTGAGGCCAAGCATTTTAATCTTACTAAAAGTAAACAATGAGCACAAATTTACATAAAAATTGACTTTTAAAATTATTTCAGTGTTAACATTGTGACACTGTAAATATACTATGTGACTTTGGGTCCGCTGAATTCATTTTAAATGGATGCTGCTGTTAGAGCAGATGCTGGTCATGTTTCTTTTCAGATGCTTGTAGGAAATAACATGGAGAAAAAGCTCTGCTTTAGGATAAGCCTGAAGGAAAGCAGAATGAAAAGAAGGAGCAGATTCTTCAAGGACTGCTGAGTCTGGAGGTCTTCTGTAAGTCCTCCTGGCAGGATGTGTTTCAGCAGGGTGGGAGGGTTGGGAGTCTGGGACGATGCTCACTGGGATTGCTGGGGCCTCCAGAGGTGAGCACATGGTCCCAGACGGGTGGCATTTGCTGGCATTGATGGTCCCCAATGTATGTTCATCGACTGTTCTTCATGCTGGTCTCTTCCTCAACTCATTTTCCTCGTGTTGTCTGAGAAAGCTCTGGGAAGGAAAATGGGAGTAGAATTTGTTTGTGAGGGCAAGGAATAATTAAAGAGTAGCTTTGATGGGAGAAGGGCCCTGGCAGTGGGACCAGCTGGAGCGAGGCTGGCCCTTGCCTGTGGGCAAAGGCTGGTGTGTCACTCATCGCAAATAGCTCTAAATTACCAACGCCCCGAGCCTGTTCAGTTACTGGATGGCACATTTCGGTATGTGGTGGAGAGCAGCTCATATGAGATGTTTTAATGGCTGCTTCTGATCTTAAAGCCAATGAGTCCCTGAATTGCTATCCAAACCGAGAAAAATATCCTTGTAGCTACGCTGACGTTTACTGCATAAAGATGTCCTGAAGTATATCTGAGCACTGAGTCTGCATTATCTGACCTTTGGAGATTACTTTTATCCTCTTTGCTCTATGAAATATAGCTCAGTTCTACTGCCTTTCACACCAATAAAATGTGCTGGCTCTTACTTCCAGAAATCATCCATTAAGTATTTTTAAAATGCTGCTCAGCCACGTGTTTGCCCCTGTGTTTGCACTGTTGCGTAATCCACAGAGTGTTCCCTGTGCACGACGGTTATTTTTTGACCGATTTATGTCGGAAGTAACCTTCACTGCTTCACCACTTTGTATGTCTTTTAACAAATCTGAGCACGTGGCCGATTCTTTTATCTCGAGCTGTGGAGTTTTGCCCTTGGCTGGAAGCACGGAGTGGACAAGGTCAGAGCGAGAGAGAGATGGTCTCATCTGATGATTTCTCTGACTGGAGGTGCTGTTTGGTGGCTTTGCAGGGTCGTTTTGTGCAGTTCCTGCTGAAGAACCGTGGGTGGGTGATGATGGGGTTGGGGGATCAGCGCGTGGTAGCTGGATTGCAGCAGAGAAAGGGCAGGGTAGGGGAAGCAGCTCAGCATCCCGCTGGAGGAAGGATGCTCTGCTCATCTCCCGAGGACAAATCACATGTATCCAGTGCTAAATGGCATAAAAAAAAAATCACACCTCTTTATTACATAGATTTATCTTGCTGTGTTGGGGCCTGACAACCACCACCAGATGCTCATCTTTTCAGTGGCTTTGTTGGATTCTGGGACATCCTTGTAATTGCCATAAGTGGGAGATGATTCCCTAGCATCTGGCATGTGTTAATACTGATTCAGAGCGCTTATCAATCTACTTAAGGAACGAGCATATGTGCTCGATGTGCAGTCAGAGGCAACCTGGCAAATTCTAAAGCATCATCATTTGATCCTATTTATTTTCCTTCAAATTGCTGTGGAATGACCGAGTCCTTGCCACCAGACCCTGCTGCAGTTTGAACAGTTAAAAGCGGGGAGGCACTGCCCAGATGTCATCCCCATTTCTGGCAATGGGTCGGAAAGTGCCACCCCATTTCCCCCAGCCTTGCCCCCAGGTTGTATTTCAGGAGCTGCTGAAGTGCCTTCTAAGCACAAGTTGCCCTTCAGCTCATCAAAAGTGCATTTAGCAGTTAAGACCCAACAGAAATCTTCCAATAAATTAAAACAACTTCTGTTTTAATTTTTGGTTGAGGTTCAGAACGCCTCCTGCTCTCTTTGAGGCCAGCCGTGGGTATCGATGAGCCCAGCTGCTCGGACACTTTTCAGCTGGACGTCTTTTGATGGAGGAGGGAGCGCTGCTGGGAGGGCTATGGGGCAGTGAAGTCTCGGGCAGGTGGGTCTCCCTGGTCAGCTCAGAGTAAGGAAAAGGGAGGAATAAAGCTGACTAAAAGCAGATATTTCAAGAATTACTCCAAAGGTGTTGTTTTCGGCAGTTTTAAAAGTTTTTGTTCCCTACTTCGTTCCTCTGAGGAGCCTGGTAGTGTCTGGGCAAATGAGAGTCCGTGCTGGCGTGCGTGCAGCGACGCTGGCAACCTCCCATCTTCCCGGCAGAGCTCTGGAGGTGGAGGGTTTCGAGGGAGACAACGGTGCAAAAGAGTCTGTTTGAACAAGGGAATGAAATATTTCCCCGCATTGCTCCTGGTTGAGGAATGCTGCTGGGTTTTGAACAGTACTCAAAGGCAGGGAAAAGGCATTCTTCAGGCTTGCAGGGCTCCAGCGCTGTCTAGACTTCATAATGCAACGGTGCACACCGCCCTGCCTTGAACTCCTGCCACGGTGTCTCTCAGTGCGTCCTATAAATGGAAGCTGAGAAGCCTTCCCTCTGCCAGAGCCTGAGTCACGCTAACGAGACCCTAGTTCCTGTCAAATTTGGCAAATTGTCCCACTAAACCGGTGAACTTGCAGCAGGTGGTAGCAAAGCTCATTTCCTAAAACCACATCCCTCTGGAAACCAAAAGCCACACCTAACTTCCCGTGGTGGGGCGACCACCAGGGTAGTGGAGATGCCGGGGCGTGAGGATGGATGCTCCTGCACGGGGAACCTGCAGATTTGGGATTGAGACTTCAGTCTTGGGTCAAATCACGGTCGAGTCATCTTAGAAAAGTGACGCTCGGTGCTGGAAGCCCATCCTGTTGAACATGGCACTGTCTATGTGAGGTTGCAGCCACTGAAAGCAATCTGGTTTTGAGATGTTTCTGTCCTAGCTGGCTCCATGAGTCTGTTGGCAGAGCTCAGCTTTGCAGAGTTGGTTTGGGTCACCCCTGCCATGAGGATGCATTTCCTTCTCCACCCTCCTTTCTCCTTTCTGGGATCAAGTTTCTTGCAGCTAAGCGTACTCTTGTCTCTGTATTTCCCACTAAAGGCTGAAGCAGGGCTTGGTCACCCCTGTTTTTCTAAATCCAGCCCAAGTAATGAGCATCTGCCAGGAGGCAGAGGTTTTCCCTAAGCCCGTGGTTTGAATAGCTCATTCTTTGCAGCCTTGCCACTCTCCCAGGCTCACGCTGCCCACGAGGAGTGGGAAGGACGTCTCTGACCGCTGGAAGCTGCCCCCTGCGAAACCCACGACAGCGTACGGCTGGCGGCGACAGCATCCTCACACAGCATCCTCGCTGGCCTCGGTCCCTGTCTTCGCTCCAGCACCAAGTCAAAGCCTCCTCATTTTGCTCTCGGTGGAGTTTTGGTACAACCTGTCCTGTGGCTCGTGGAGTGGAGAAATGTCCTCCCTGCTTTTACCACCAGAAGAGGTAATTAAGTGATAGTGGTGAACGAAGCTGGGGGCGTGGGGTTGAGGCAGAATATGAACCAGCACCTTCCAAGTGCCAATGCCCTCCACCCCTGACTTGCAGACACTGGTACCTGGCACAGCCCTTCACTAAACTCACCTGACGGGCTGTCTTCCTGCAAGCCCAGAGAAGCATCATTGCTCCTGTTAGCAGGAAATTAGGATCTTAGTTGTTGTATTTTAAAAGAGCCTAAAGTTTCTCGCAGTGCTTTGTGGTTCGTGTGCTGGCAGTTCTGGGTGCCTGGGAGGACACTCCTTGGAAAGCATCGGTTTCCAGAGGTTAAGTCCCAAGCAACGCAGATCAGATCTCTGCTTCTTTATGTGAAAATAGAGGCAGCTCAGATCTTTTGTCGTTTTGGTGCATACTCCTGCACTCCATCAAAAGACAGTACATTCCTGTGCGAAACTGTTGGCTGTAACTCAACAGGTGAAATCAGTGAAATGCTGCCTAGATCCCAGCAGAAGGTTCATCCCCGATGTGAATTTGAACTTTCGATTAACAAGCTTTTCAGACCTGCTGAAGCTTCTGGTGTGTGGTATTTTTGCCTCTTGGACTGACACATCGTACGTGGGTTATGCAGCAGGGACTGACATGTCAGGACCCATAAAGAAATCTTGTTGCCCATAGGAATGGGCTGCTCCAATTTGTTATCGTGTTGGGTCTGTCCACCCCAGGAATGACAGAGGAGGTGCCTAGGCTGAACAGAAAGGTCATCAGTTAGGGCCTTGCATCTTGGATGAGCAGCCACTTCTTAATTTGCATGCAGGGAAACGGGCACAGAGATCTTCTGTGCTAAAGTCTGTGACAAATGCTGAGAAAACCTGCAAAGTCCCGCTCCCATTTGCTGCTCTAAATCCCGCACAGCGGACCCTGATATCCAGGGCCGGGAGCCAAACACTCTCAAGTCAATGGAAAGATTCCCCTTGACTTTAATGGTCTTTGCATGAGTGCCTAATTCCTTCCTGTTCACAGGCTCTGTTGGACTTGGTTATGGAAACAACTGCAGATACAAAGTGCTGCAGTGAGCTGTAAACCCTTCAAAGCAGCGCGACGGCAGATTTTGCTGTCCTCCCAGACAGCTGGAATGGGTTTTGTTTGACAAAAAGCCTGATATATGTTCTTCCAGCCAGCACCGTGGCTACAGCGTGAATGAGTGTTTTAACAAATATATTCATGCAGACAGGGTTTGTGGTCAGCCCACTGGGTTTGGAGCCAAGCTCTTCCCAGCAGGACGGGGAAGGCAGGGAGCCTCTGTCCGTGCTAGGCAGAGCTGAACCTCCGCAGCTTTGACACGCCAGAGCTGCGGTCTTGGGTCTTGCAGTTTCTAGGGACTGGTTCAATTCCCTACCTGCAAAGGCCATGTCATGGGTAGAGACTAGATGTTGCTCAATTTTGTCAGCTTTTTGTGAAATGTAAGATTTTTTGCCCCACACTGTACCACCGCTGGCCGCTGTCCCACCGTGGGCTGGGCCGGCATCTAAACCTGCCGAGAGAAGGACATGAGACCCTAGCTCAGCCATGCACTTGCTTAACCATAAAGACGTTGTGAAGGTCCGGTCCCATCGCTGCGCTGAGCACCCTCCCCCCTGGACCAGGCATCCCACACCTGCCGTCAGCCCACCCCACGCCGCGAATGAAGCCGAAGGCGCTGCCTTGGCCACCTTTGTGGCTTGTTCCACAAAACTCTGTTTGGCAAAATACTTAAAGAGGTGCTTAACTTTTAGATAGGTTTTGCTGACTTCCACGGGGATTGAACGCGTGTAAGGGTTTGGCTGGGGAGGGATCGCGATGCACCTGGCTGTGCAGTGCTGTCGAGGGGTACGCAGGAATTCCTTCCTGACGCCTGGGACTATCAACTAGTGCCTCGAAGCACGAGATCTACCTGCTCTGGTCTGATCATAGAAGGAGCAATAATAGCAAACAGATTATTTTGTCTTTATAAAGCCCACAGATACCAAATCTGACTCTGTTAGAGGAATAGTGACTTTCACAAGGGATCTGGCTGAGAGTTGGAGAAGAGCAGAAAGTGTTTTCCAATGTGAAAGGTTGCTCAGCTGACTCTGGGGGGAGAGGAGGCTGATGATGATTGCTGTTTCTTTCTCCACACCCTAGAAACTTTCTAGATCTAGTTAAGGGTTTAGGTTGTTTTACTTTGCTGTTCGAACTCTGGATGGAGTTTGCTGTTTCTTTTTTCCATGCAGTCAAAGGCAAGGGGGTGTCCACAACCCCCCACCTGCCCGTCCCCCCCTTGTTGGATGCAGTGTGAGTACGAATGTGACCCCGTTCACAGCAGGTCCTTAAAGGCTTGGGCACAAATCCGCAGTCCTGGAGCCACGTTCTGCAAGAGGAACCGAGACCTCACTTTCGCAGCTGTGCATTCCTGAGATGAAAAGGGCAGCTCAGACCAAGGCTGTTTCGTAGCAGAAAATCAGACCTGGGCAATCTATGGAAAAGTCTGGCAGCTGCAGGACCTGTCTGGCTGCTGGAAAAATCTGTCCCCTCCTGACACCCTGGTTTGGGGAGCGTTCCCCCTCAGATTTCCAGGATTTTGAATGCTTGCCCATCGGTCTCACTAGAAAAGTGGCTGCATGAAGACTCCCAGTTCAGAGAGGTAGGAATTCTGAAGTGCTGGCCTGGCTCTTTCAGAAGGATTATTTGCTTTTTAAAGTCACTGTCTGCAGCTTAGGCTGATCATTCTGTTGCAGAGGAAAATAGGCAGCAGACTGAGACGTGGATGAAGTAATGAGTTCATCTCTCTGCAGTCTAGCCAGGTACACGTTTTTTTTTCTCCCAGAACTTAATTAAAATGCATACATCTTTCCTCTCATTTTTATGAAGCTCAATGGAAAATAACGGTCACTCTCTAATTACACCAACATTAGCTTGTTTTCATGGCTGAAAAGGACAGATCCAAGGGCGGTATTGTTCCCCTGCATTGGTTACTCTGGGATGTGCTATCTCCAGCAAGCAGCTAGAAACCCAGGTTTTATAATCTGGGCCAGCACTACCGTGGGCTGGACTGTGCTGGTGAGAGGAGGATAGACTTGTCCGGTGGAAAATATATGCATTAGTCTGAGCTGGCTGATAGATCCTTACCCAGCTGATGCTCTCGCTGCTCCCTTTTGCTGGCACTGGCACTGACCCCATGGACCTTGTCCTCTCGGGGGTTCGGAGCTCCCCTGGCTGAAGGAGCAGCCCATCGACCACGGCGTCCTGCCTGCGCAGAGCCCTCTCCTGCCTGGGCTTCTCCTGCTGTCCCCAGGGCTCACTGAGGAAAAAGGAAAATAAAAATCCAAGCAAGTTTGATTGAATAATGAGTTAAGTTTCTTTACCCAGCCTGGGTAAAGACAGAACTGGTCATGTTTAGCCAGAACAAAATTAAACAGAGGCCCTTGTGGTGCAATGGAATAGTCTGTCCTACAAAGGAAAACCCCAGCTCTGTTGTGGGAGGCATGTAAAGATGTTGATGGAAACAAGCACGCCGTGATCCTACGGCCTCCCACTCCACTGTGATTTCGGTTACTCCAGACTAGGATCAGCAGAGCCAGACCAGTTCTCATCCCAGCCCCGTTGGCCACTAGCATCAGTAGTTGCTGGTGAGCGCGTCTGGCTGATGTGCCTTGTAGCAGGCTTCACGGAGGGTCGATGCGGTCCCAGACATGTCTTTGCGCTCCTTTGTGATGTCCATCCAGCTTGGTTGCATCCTGCAGTGTTATTGGTTATGAAATGGTTGGTTTTACAGTGACATTTTTAAAATTCAGCTCTTCTTAATATGGAATTGTTTTTTACTAGTATGAATTTTGCAGTGTTGAAATTACTGCTGCTCTAACATGCCAAAGCTCAGGATGTTTTGTTCCATTTTCTCACCTAAACCTGACCAGGCCTGTGAAATCAAAATCTAACCTGAAATACTCCTCAAATTGCACTGCATGCATGGGAAATGAGCACATTTAGACATGTTGCCAGGATGGTTGTCGCACTATGAGGGAAGGTTATGCCCTATGAGAGAGCGTGCAAGTCCAACACGACTCCACCGGTGGGTGGTTTGGGTCTCGGCCAAGGCAAGGAGGTTGGAAGGAAGCATGTGGCTTCGCTTGGATGCTTTGTGGCTTGACCATCTGCAAGGAGAATGACTAGGCACCATCTCTCACATCCACCCCCTCCAATTTAGTGCATGCCTGGGAAAAGGCAGTGGTAGGTGCTGTCTGTATAATGAATGGCAGCTGTACGACAAATGGTGTGTCTCTAGGGCTTTCCTTTGCAGACTCAGAAAGTTGTGGCTGGAGTGATGGGAACAACAGAAGAGGTGACTGCAAGACCAGTGGGTTCAAAAAGCTTAGCTCGGCTACCTATTCTGGGCGTAAGTTAATCAGCTATAACATGTGAGGTCTGCAAGGCATGGTGATGAACGAGAGCATACGGAGGGGGAAGGCCGTATAGTTAAAAGAGCGTTGGTGATAGCACAAAAGTCCTTCTGGCAGTGTGATTTATTAGGCTGTGATGGTGTCTTTCACATTAAGTGGCAGGTGCCTCATCATACACATTTAATGCAGGACGAGAGCGGTTTCACTGTAGGAAACCATTCTGTGTCTGCAAAGGAAGCACTGGGCAGGCTGGACCGAACTGGCGGCGCTGGTTTTGTGACTGCCGTGCCTTGGATCACGCTCGCAGTCAGAAAGGGAGTGTTAAAAATCAGATTTTTATTAGGTGCCTAATTGACTCATCATCCCTGCCCCCCCCATGCACAAACATTTGCTCTGCCCTGAAATGTGAGCTAAACAAGGCTGGTGAGAAATGTTTTCTGAATATAGCTGGGGAGAGAGAGGGCTGAGGAGAGTGAAGAAGTGAATTCATGCCATTTTTTAAAACAGAAGATGGTAAAAGTCTAAAAAAAAAAAAAGTACAAAAAATAACAACAATAAAAAGAAGTTGTGGTTTCTTAAGCCAGTTTGCATTCCTGGAACTTGATGACGCCCTGGATTGCTGTTGTTTTTTTAGACCTCTTTCAAATTTTTTTAGGATAGTTTGTCTGTAGTGTGGGTATGTGTGGGTAGAGAATTGGGGAATATGCAGAGGGAAAAAAAAAAAAAGCTAAAAATGGGCAGGAACAGGCTGACTGCATATGCGATATCTTTTTTTTTCTTAAAAAAACCCCCAGAGCTTGAAGTTGTTAAAGATTTGGGTATGTGGAGGTGCAGCACAGGCATGGCAAAGGAAGTCAACCCTGAAGACCACATGTAATACAGGATCTTTTGTGCTTCATTAAACATTGTGCCTCCTTGGCTATGGGAGAGCTGTGTCTCAGTTTGCAAAATAATCAGTCCCAACTTCTGATTTACGTCCCTTGGAAGCTGCCTTGCTTTGCAGAGAGGAGAAGGGATGCAGCCAAGCCACCCCAGGCTGATGCACTGGGAGCATGTTGGCATGGTGGCCTTGCAGGTCTTGTATCGGTGCCACCAGGAAATTTGTTTCTTGTTGCTGTCCAGTTTTGATGTCACATCTCATTTTGGCATTTTTTTTTTTGCTTAGAAAACAGTCCTCTTCTTCAGGAAGTATTTCTCTTTTCTCCGTGTTACTCACGCTTGCGCCAAGCTAAGCCCCACTGGTGTCCATGGAATGCTGCTGCTTTGCGGGTCGTCCAAAAAATGGAGAGTTAGCTCGGCTGGTCCCCGAGCGGGACGGAGGGAAGGTGGGGAGTCAGAGGGCCAAGGTCTCCTCCCGTTTACGTGACTGTGTAATAGCCAGAGCACGTTCTGGCTATTCTGCTGAGTTCCTGATGGTTTCTCTGTTTTTTTATTGCTTGCACTAAAAGAAGGGTCTGGTCTGTAGTTTGACTATCTAGAGGGAACTTCAGAGGAAAAAAAAAACAGTTGTTGCATCAGTGTCTGAAGGGGAAATAACTTTGCCCGCTCTGCCGGGGTGTGCGATGGTTCCCTGGGGAGAACGGCTCTGGGCTGGCCGGGGCTTTGGCTCAGGCACCCGGCGGCTGTGCCCTGCCCGGAGGTAGCATCTATAAGAGGTGTGGGTGCTGTTGCTGCCAGGTGAAAAACACCCATTAAATTTTCACTCCAAGCTCTTCTCCACCCTGAAGCCCTGTAGACATGCCAAGATTACAGTTGGTTGTTTTTTTTTTTTCCCCTGTTACCAAAGCAGAGGCTGACGTTCCCAGCAAGCGTATCCAACAAGTCTGTTCTTTGCTCATTGCTCCTTTCCAATACAATAAGGCCTTATTTGAAAAGCTCAGGCTAGCTCTCCTTTTTTTTTTCTCAGCTGGAAGCTTCCTTTTAAAACATTAATATCCGTATTATTTTTTTTTTCCCCAGCAGGTTAATTAATACTTGATTCATCACCTCGAAAGCTAATGGATGTTTATCCAGATCATGAAGGAAATGAATGCCTTCTATAAATAACGGCAGCAACGCTCGCTAGCACCCACTGACAACCCATCTTTATTTGCACTCCTTCTTCTTCAGGAAACAAACTCTGCTCGGCCCTAGAGGAGTCAGTCCTAACCTTTTCCCAGGGTTGGTTTTTCGCTCGCCTGGTTCGGTGTTTTCCTACTTGAGCTTTAGTTGTAAACATTGTGCCTTTATCCGAGGGAAAACGGCAGCTTTTGTGGAGAAAGACCCGGACAGCACGGTGTAATTGCTCCAGCCTGGGCCAGCAAAGGGCTTTTGAGACCTTGGGTGTTTTCATGGGCTGGGAGGTCTCTGGCACTCTCTGAAACGTTGTTTAGTTTTGGCTATTGAAAAAAATACCAGAGAGCCCTTTTTAAGTTCCCATCTGCTTCAAATAAATGGTGTTTATTGCCTTTGTCTCCAGCTCTCCAGCTATTGTCATCGGTGACCTTAATTAGCAGCGTATTAAAAATCACGTCTAGTTTGTTGCTCACACATACAGAATTAAAAAGTAATTATTTACTTTTACTGTTAACTTGCATGTTCCTCCTGGGTGCTGCTCTGCACCCACGAGAGCATCTGGCTGCTTGCTGGAGGGGAAGGTCCTTGTTGTCCATGTAGACTTCAAGGGCAAAAATAACTGGATGGGTGCTGGGAAGCTGGGCAAGGGGACCGAGGGGCACAGAGGTGGCATGAGAGTTGCAGAGGATGCTGGAGGCCAACCAAAGCATGACAAGTTGTAATGCGGTGCCTTGGCTTTTCCCGCAGCCTTGCCCATTGCTCGCTGCTGCCCGTGGCCGGGTCTGCACCAGGTCCTGCATCTCTGGTACGGGTCTGATGCTGCTTTCACGGCTCCAGAGGGGCTGTGCGTGTCCAGACAAGGTTGGAAAAGTATTGCTGACGTCATTTCTAGGCTCCTGACCTCACTGCAGGAAAACCCAGTAGACAGCTTGCCTTGGGGTCTGCAGGGTGGACTTTTTGTCACTTCAGCAATGACATTTGTTTTGAGGCAGGATAAGGGAAACCAAATGAGCTTGTCCGTTCTGTGTTGCTCAGTCTCTTGGTTTTTATCGTAAGTGATGCAATTTGTGAGGTTGCCTCCAGGAAGCACCAGCCTCTGCAGTCACATGATGCTCTAAAAATCTCAGCTTTTGTTCATTTTCCTATCCCTCATGAAAATGCAAGCTTCAAGCACAAAGGAGCAGCTAGAGGTTTTTTACAATTGTTTTAAAAATCTATGCGGCTTAAGATGAACTTACGTTTTGTTTTGTTTGTTTTTTTTAGGGACATTAGCTTGTGAATTTTTAATTCTTGAGCTTGGAAGCACTGGCTGAATTAGAAACAGAACAACTGATTTTAATGAGTGTAAGATTAATGCAGATGAGCTTGACTGCAACCGCGATCCAGCTGAGGAGAGAGGTTTGTCTCACTTCACCTACCAGCTCCCTCCTCGGTGGGCTGTTATGTTGCAAGCATCACTGCAGCAGAGCATATTCTCATCACTGGTCATGTCCTGGGGGAGAGATGCTCATTAAACAGCCCGGTTCATACAGGATATTTTGCACATTAACCCTTGGCAGCTGCCCTGGACCCCCAACAGTCCTGCAAGGTGGACTGCGGCCCTTGAGCGTGCAAGCCGGGAAGAAGGAGGATGCGGATGGATGTGCACCAGTGGAGGAGAAACCTCCCTTGACTCTGGGCCAGTGTCCGCTGCGGGGGAAGGAGAAGACTTTTGGCTCTTGCATGGAGCCACCACAGCTCCAAGCAAAGCCATGGTCTACACTTGTTGCCTGTCCCTTGGTGGAGAGCTGTTGTTTTATTTGTTTGATAAAGTGCTTAGCACGCTGGGTCATATCAATGGCAGTTACCGATACGAGGGAGCCGGTGCCCCAGAACATCCCCGCATGGGGCAGGGCTCTCCCACTGCCCCGAGTAACCTGTTACCTCAATGGCTTGCTTTCCTCTGTACCTGGAATGAGATATTTGCATAATGAGTGGTTTTATTACCTGAGCAATCAGGAAAGATGGGGGAAGGTGAGCTGAACTAATTTTTTTTGATTCTGTGGGCAACTGGCAGTTTTATACCTCTGTGGTTTTTTTGTTTTTTAAATATGTTTTAATTAGGTAGTACTTTCAGAGATCACATCACTGCAGGTTTTGCCTGCTTGGGCTGTCGAGCGAGTGTAGCAGGAGCATTCATGAGCAGAGGGTGACGAACCGTAAATAACGAGGAATCTCCCAGGAAAGCATCAGGGGACCCGGGAGAAGACGACTGGCCCAGCAGCTGGTGAGATTGCCCGGTGACTCGTGTCCAGCTTTACAGGGACCTCCTGCCTGACCGTGGGTAAGCCAAGCCACAGCATCGTGACCGTGGGTAAGGCACCGCATCGTGTTCTGCTTCAATATCCCACCCTCAGAGCAGAAGGCAGAGCCATGCAAGATGTATTAGCAGTCCCCAACCCAAGGGCTTCGCGGTGTCTGCATGACCCTTTGCACTCTATGGGGATTAAAAGATTGGCCAGACTGCTCAGCAAAACAGTGGGACCGCAGAGGCAGATGGAGAGGACATTATTAAGAGTCCATTTTGCAGTTGCAGTTTTGTGGATCTCAGGGGTCTAGTAGGGAAATCTGTGAGAGCAAAGAGGTGCCTGGGACAAAAGTGCTATACCCCAAAATTAGAAGACCCTGAAAGACAACATGCAAAATAACAGCACACTCATCTGCGCTCTTCCCAGATGCTGGAGGGCCGAGGGCTTGGGAATGCACAGGCGTGGGACTGCCCTGCAGTGGGAGACATTTTTCTGAAAGCTTATCCTGAACTTTTAAAGGATTTTTTCAGCCTTAAAACCTGTATATTATAAAGCAAAATTCCTCACGTTGTTAGTATCACTTTCAACCAGCAGATATCATTAGATCCTGAGTCTGTTGCCAGCAGCAGCACCGGTGATATACCTCGTTTGCTGCAAGGCTAAAGGACAAGTCACTCCCCCCCTTTGCTGAACTTCCCATATTTGCCTCTTTGCTCATCAGGAAGCAAAATTCTTCACAGAAATTGGGCTACCACCATATCAGGAGACTGCCAACAACCACCTCCAGATGCGGCTGTCTTGGAATACATTTAAAAACCCTCCCTGAACTCATTTCTCCTCCTCTGCGTTTTTCCCAATACATTTCCCCCCATCCCAGCCTGAGCTCCTGGTGCTGGTTTGCAGGGACGGCCACCCTCCGCTCCTGGCTGGGTGGCCGGTGGCATGTCCCATGCCAGAGCAACCTCTCCTCATCCCACCAACGTGCTTTGTTCGCCGTGCTTGCTTTTGCTGCCCTGCTAACCCCGTCACGCTGCTCCTATTTTTAATACCAGGGGATAAACCCGCCTCTTTGAAGCATCTCACATGCATTGCAAGTGGCACAAGGCATTAAGTTGAGCACGTCTGTGTTTAGCACCTGCCAGGCCGGTCCCGGTGAGGAATGCATCAGTTCTTCTGCGTCACCAGCCCCCAAATTACAGCGTTTCTTTTTCCTCCGCAGGAGATGCCTTCCTCGGCTGAAATGACAGCCCCCGATGTTATGCTGGAAAAAAGTTGCTGACTACAAGGCCCAGGAGCTCCTGTACTTATTTCAGGGAGAACAGGTTGCAAACCAGCCAAGAAAATTTGTACTTCAGGACTTTATCCTCCTGGGATGTATCCTGAAGTGGATGGGATGCTGGCCTGGGATGTGAGACTGGGTAAGGTTTGTGTCTTCTCAGCTTCAGTGATGTGCTCTGGATGCCTGGGGCAGGACCCTGGTCCCCAGTGATGCCCACTGAAATCACTGGAAAAAGTCACAGTCCTGCGATGGAGCCAGCATCCCTGTGGGTTGCCAGGTCAGGATGTTCACAGCATCTTAATGATGGTGGGATCAGAGCAGCTTTAACAGCCTTGCTGGGCTCACGGGGCTCCCCAAGGGCACTACTCCACTGCAACATCCCTGCTCGCAAGAGCTCACAAGACTTACTCTGCCCTTTGAGGTGCTTCACTGGGAGTCGTGCTGGAGAAGAGCAATTTATCCATGCTTTCTTCTGAGGTTCCTTAAACAAATAACACACACTCATTTTAGAATGGTTTTATTAGACTCTTTGAGCCAATTTCCAACCTCAGAATAAATCCATGTGCTCTCAAAAGCCCCACTAACACCTGCAGCGTGGGGCCAAGACTCAGTTTGCCCTGGATAGAGGTATCCTTGTGGCAACCAGCCCTGAGCTGTGGGGGTTAGATGATAACGCTGGGTCGGTGCTCAGCCCTGGAAGGTCTCACTCCTGCAGCGATCAGTCTGTGCTGGGAGCTGTCAAGGACCAGGTGTGTTACCCCTCCTGTGTGCACGGCCCACGGAGAGGGGGTTGGCACCCGACTCCACGTCCCACACATCAGATCCTGTCCCCACGTGCCGGGAAAGGAGAACTTGCTGTGAAATGGTCTGCTTTGCAGCGCTTTGCCTTTGATTAATGAAGAGCGGCTGGAGAAGGGAACTGGTGCCGTGCCATCATGTACTGGAGAATTACATCTTCTTTGGCCAGAGGATGGGTTTCTTCTGCTTTTTGAGAGGGAGAAGCCCCATGGCCATGTTGGCTATGTCAGTCACTGCGCATGGGTTTCTGCGTGGGGAGAGTGCCACTTGCTGTGGGGCTGGGGAGGCAGGACAGGCTCTGGCTGCACGCTGAGCCGTGGTCAGCATGGTACCCATCCTGCTGCAACCAGGAGGAAGCCCCGGATGGTCAATGGTAATTTATGCTGCGTGTGGTCTCTGTTAGACCCTGCACTGAGCAGTCACTGACACAGAGGTCGTATGTGGGTTGTGCTGGGTTTTACTGGGTGTGAAAGTGGGGAATAGTCCAAATATACCCATAAAAGATTGGGGTCGGTGCTTCATTACTGCAGCGAGTTAGGAGCATTTCCAAGGGGAGGGGTGTGTTGGGCTGGTAATGAGATCTCCTTTGGCGCAGGTAGAGCCTTGAACGGGTGTGAAAACTGGAGGCTGAAGGCGGCAGATGCGAGAGGTGAAGAACGGGGTGTTTGCAGCCGGGGGTAGCGGGTTGCCCGAGGCAGTGCACGCTGCAGGTGACCCGTGGCTGAAGGATGCTGCCAGGCTTCGCGCTGGGTGGTGGGTCCCAGCCCACCCAGGATGGAGAGCAAGTTGGAGGCTACGGATGGCTGCAGGGATGAGAACGGATGGCAAACCCCTCCTAACCTCATCGAAGAGGTTGAAGTGGACGCTGAAGGATGCTAGCAGCAGTTTCCAGGTAATGCCATGCACAAGATTGATTAAGGCCAGGCGGGGGGGTGGGCAGGCGGGGGGTAGTGTTTCATGTGCTGCTTTTCAGTCTTGCCCAAGCACTTCTCCCTCCCAAATCCCAAACGATGTTTCTGTGCTGAGGCCAAATATGACATGACAGGAGCCAAACCATGACATAAACTCGGGGACCTGCAAAGTTGAAGAGTTAAAAGGCACTTAGGACTTGTTTTCCAGGTCGGTTTACGGGACGTTGCTTTAGCCTCACCCTCTGTGTTTAGTGCAGGGCACAAGAGGCCTCAAAATTGGTCCCTTTGTTTCTTGTGGCTTCTGACGTCGGTCTGGCAGCAGAAAGGCTGGAGCATTGGACTGGGGGTGGTGTTTTTTTCCAATGGATTTGGAAAGCAAGTGACTAACGTCATGGTAAACAAGTGGGGCTGGGTGTGCCACACTGCTCAGCATCCTGCTGCTGGCGGCATCCGCGGTGGGCCGGGCTGGTGGCGGCTGGTGGACTGCTCTTGGTTTGGGAACAGATTAAAATACTGATGTGAGGAGCAAGCGAGGCACCCTTGGCGGGTCTCACTGCATTGCCATCTCCTTGTGCTGCAAAAATAACAGAAAAGGGATGTGTCCCCAGCTCCTTCCTTAGCACCTCCTGAGCCCTGGGCCAGCCACAGCACCATTCCCTTCTCAGATCCCAGAGGATGCTACAACCCCCTCACTGCAAGGACTTGTTTCTTGCAAAGCACAGCCCAGAGAAGTTAAAAGGTCTCGTTACAGAGGAGAAGACGCGGTTCTGCTTTAGTCCGGCTGCACGTGGAAGAGCCCTCCCTGATTCTTGCAGAAGGGCTCCTTTCTCCTGGAGTTAGTCATGCAAAAAAGATTTCAGGAGGGTCTGCTGGAGTCTCTCCTGCTGTGTGCATTTATACCACGGTAATAGTCATTGCTGGCTGCGATTGCAGATTTTTCCGTTATTAGGGATGATACGTGCGCACGCCCAGGCCCCCTTCTCCCTGCGCAGCCACCAGCTGGCCCTGCCCTTCGGCGAGGGGCCGGGGCAGTCCGGGTGCTGGGAGCACCGCAGGAGCAAAGGGAGTCCATCAAAATCTGTCCCAGCTAGATTGTCAGCTTTCTCTTGGGAGAAAACGTATCTCTGGTGCGTGAAAAAGTCCCCTTATGACTTCAGCAGCTTTCATCTGAGGAAAGTCTTTATGAAGGAAGAAATAAAGAAATAAAGAAAGGAACTGCAGTTCTGCATGAAATGTTTTAGATCTGCTTTTTAAAAAAGCAGCGGGGCCCGAGGGAAACTCTGGGCAGCGTCGGAGAGAGCAGCCTGGAGATGGGTTTTGTTCGTTCTTCACTAAGAGGGGACGAAACCGTGGGTGGAGTGTTGACAATTAGCGGGGCTCCAATTCTGCATTTCTGTTGGAAAGGGATGGTTGTCTGGGGACAAATCCCTCTGGCACTGCTGGTGGGAGTGGTGGGGTGGCTGGTCTGGTGGGTGGAGGGGCTACCTGGGTCGTGCTTCTTCATACCTGCTGATACGGGCGAGCTTTAACATCCCAATGTATGCCGCAGACGAGACTAAGAGGAGGCAGGGAGGGTGTCGCAGGAGCGCGAGGGGGAAAATCCCCCTTCCCCAGTGTTTGTCTTGGCTGCGGACGTGGGAATTTCAGCACGAGCACCTACAGGCAAGTCTCCAAGAAAGCATCCCAGACTTGCAGCGCCTGAGGAGGTGAGGAAGAGACCGAGAAGCTGCGGTTTGTTCCTGCCGCTCGTAGCTGGAGGTGGCTGCGGGGAGCGACCCTGTAGTTGGGGGGAAAAACTGAAGTCTCAGCTTTGTGGCTTCGTCGGACTTTGAACATTCACTCTCACATCAACGTAATGAGAAGAGAGCAGTAAGAAGCTATCATGGTAGCTTCATTAAGCTAGCTGGGCACCTAGCACCGGCAGTCTGAATACGACCCTGTCCCCCCCCTGCAGCTGCCAACTCGTTCCTGTGGTCCTGCCCAAGGGCATGAGCCTGGGGAGGCAGAAAGCCTGCCTGGAACTGTTTGCTTTGGATCATTACTTATTCATCTCTTTTTCACACTCATCTTCCAGCAGAATTAAGGGCAGTCGTGGGAAGAGCCCTGTAACACCGCTTGCACAGTCTTAAAATGCTTTATGCTCATTGCGGTTCTCAGCCTTACAGCACCTTTGGGAAGAGAGACAACATTCGAATGCCTGCTTTACAGCACCGTGCCCTGCTGAAAAAGAAATCCTTAGTAGTGTTGGCTCTGGACACAAAATATGAATAGAAGTGAGTTGCTCGTATCCAATCTCATTGCAGTGAGCTCAGGCATGTACAATATGATTCTTATTTTTATGCTCATATATGATTTAGTGACTAATTGCTGAGAATTCCTCCCTCCTCCTAATCGTCTGCAGGGACCACAGGCGTCTTGCACCCCACCTGGGTATAGGCCACCTCCATCTCTGCAGAGGCAGTGGCATCATGAAGGGGAGCATCCATCGCAAGAGTCCAGCGGTGCCATCTGGGGCTTTTGAGGACCTAATTCCCAAATACCAGCTGCCCTTCTGTGTTCACAGGCCACTGAGCCAAGAGACCCAGAGATAACCGGTGCTGTGGGGCAGCACTCAGCATCAGTCCTGGCAGCGGCTGGACAGGACACCTTGGGCTTTACCCATGTCTACCCCAGAAATGCTCGCACAGGGGGAGGAGCGCTTGGCCAGGCTGTCACGTAGCAGCTCCAGGGGTGCATGGCACCATCCCCTTCCAGTGACTGGGAGATTCAGGGCTCTGCAATCATCAAAATGCTTCACACCCCAAAAACACAGGCAAAGCCTCCTCAACCGTGTTGTCCACCCATGTCCTCAGCATCTCCCCAGCCTGGCCGGGGCCGTGCTGCTGACCTGGTTGGGTGGAGATGTCAAGGGAAGTAATTTTTTTTTTGGCTTTTTCACATTCTCAGTTTGTGACTCAGTTATCAGCCGTTGTTACCTTCACATCTCTGGCAGATCAAGAGAGGACCACTGCATTAGTTCTGTGTCACCAAGGAGACCTTAAATACTGGGATTAAAAAATTCCAGTCTCGCATGGTCCACTCAGACCTGCACAGGAAGAAACCTTTGCAATTAGATTCCCTGGGCACTGGCAGGAGGGCAGAAGTTCCTTTTTTTTTTTTTTTCTTTTTTTCTTTTTCATGACTATGTTCTTCTGTGATTTTAGAGCAGCAAGGGGAAAAAAAAAAGCCTGTTTGATTTTCTTCATTATGCTAAGCCTGGTTTTACTTTCTGATTGCCAAAGCATGATAAATGGAACAGAGATTACCTAGAGATTTTCAAAGATTTGCTTTCAAATTTTATTTTTCCTGAGCCTCATTAAGCTTGCAGGTTTTATCTACACTTTGTTCTTACGGTAGAGTAGCATTGCCATATATTAATAGCCATAGTTTTTCATTTGAAATTAAAACCAGATAGAGGCTTCTCATGCTTTGCTTTCAAATCCTATTTTAAAAAATATTGATCATGTGTGTGTTGTTTTTCTTTTCCTCTGACCCTGCTGGCTCTGTAAAGGACGGTCACTAACGAAATGCTTTCAGTCCTGGATCTCTGTGCGTTACTGGGTGTGGTTTTGTAGATTTAGGGACATATTTTAGAAGGTGTAATGTATAGATAAAAGAAAAATGTGGTTTCCAACAGAAAGACAGGCAAGAAAAATAACACTTAAAAGCAGGATCTCTATAATGAGGGGGTACAGAGCAGCTTAGACAACATAAGATAGCCTGTGATGTGCCTAGGTGCATCTTTCAGGAGCTAAGTGCTGTTGAAAGACGTCCTCCACGACTTACTTTTTAGGAGAAATGGCCAAAAAAATCACCCCATGGCCGAGAGCCTGTGTGCTGCTCTCTAGGAGCGATTTGGAGCAGGGTGGCACGGACCTGGCATGAGGACAACGTGGGACACAGAGACAAAAGCCACCCTAACATACCTGATGGTGTTTCTTCTGCTGGAGCCAGGAGAACTGACCCACCTTCTGGGTTTTCCAGGTGTACATCTTCCTCTTTCTCTGCCCCTCCATGAGCCCACAAAGGTCTTGGGACAGCTTGAAGATGGGACCAAAAAAGGTCTCTTTGTGCCACCTGCCCAGTGTGGGAAACAGCCTGCTCCTGCGCATCGGGGTGGTGTGACAGCGCAGGAGCTGGCTGTGTCCTCCGAGTTCGTGGGGAAGATGCTGGAGATACAAGACCCAAGGCACGTTTCTCTGTTGATGCCCTGCCTTGTCATCATAGGAATGGAAAACACGGGTGCACAGAGTGGGGTGAGGACAGACCGTCCTTAGGGTGCCACTACACCAACCCCAGCCGTGCTGGGAGCACCACGCTGCAAAGGCAAAGCCCTTCGCTCTGAGACCAGCCCAGACCTGTCTCCAAGACTCAAGATGCTCCTCGTGACATTCTCCTCCAGACGTGACCCCAGGAGTTTTCCTTGAACTGGAAAGCCGCTCATTTGGATAGGTTTTTCTGTAGTTCCTCCAGACCCACTCAACAAGCTCTAATAATAACTAGCTGCCTTTCTATTTATAAATGAGAACGGCAGCGAGGAACTCGGCTGATGCGGCTGAGGCCACGGCCCGGCGCTCCCACCCCACCCCGCGGCTCTCGGCCTCTGCCATCGAGCTGTTCGTCTCCGCTGTCCTGCCAGAGCCCCAGCAGCCCTGCCATCGTGCATGGGAAAGGGCAGTTCCCAGGACTCTTTCCTTTGGATACACACACATATTTTTTTTTTTCCTTGCTTGTTGACAAGGGAATATTTTCTTTTTAAAACCAGGAATTGTTTTTGTAGCAGCTCCTACCCTACTTTGTAACACAAACATTTCCCAAGCGCTCGGTGTGTCAGATGATGTTATTGTTACTGGAACGTCAGTGTGAGTATCAGAAAATGTATTTGTTAGTGGAGCCTGGGGATCTTGTGCCGCCCATCTCCCGGCTGTGATGCAGAAGACCGATGGATCCTTTCAGCCGAGCCAGCTGGATGTGGACTGCGTTGGGGCTGAGTTGGGAAAGCATTTGGGTTTAGATTAACATGCCGTAGCCCAAGGCCAGCTCTGCCTGCAGGA
>NW_009624254.1:0-1935 GCF_000690535.1 Cariama cristata | reverse complement strand
GAGCCGAGGCTCGAGTCCGGCTGCGGCTGCCTTTGCTGGTACCAGTCTGACAGCGACTGGACACCTGCAGCCGGTTCGGGTCCTGCCCACGGCGGGGTGTCTGCTCCCCGTCCTGACAGCGATGGACCCCGTACCTGCACTTCTGGGAGAGGCTGGATGCTGGAGGGATTTTTTCCTCTAACACATCCTCTCACTATCTCTGCTACACACAGGGTGCCGGATTTGATGAAAATGCTCTGATCTGCTCTGACAAATCCTCTGTTCCTAAGTAGATAATAACCAGAAAATCTTCCTAAATAAATCCTGATTTCGGATCTGTGCCCACACTTGCTATTCTTTTTGTACCAATTAACTGCTCCTTCTTGCCCTGAATCAGGGGCATCCTCAGCCCCTCAAAGTAGGAAGGGGACACAGATTTATGGCTGCTGAAGTCAGCATGGGCCTGGGTGGAGCTTTATGACTGTAAAAAAATGAGAGTCTGATCTGGCAGCATTAACGCACGAGTGACCAGAAACACTCTCCTTGGCTGAGCAGGGATTAAAGGTTGCAGATAGCTATAATCCCAAACTGTAGTGGAAAGTGCTGGGATATCTTTTCATCGTATCAGTAGTGCAACGAAGCTGGCACATCGATCTGACCTGCAGGAGAGAAGAGGAATATGTAGAGTAACACCCATTTACCCCTTTCTCTTCCTTCAGTATCAAGTTGATACACTTGATATCGAAACAACCCCCTGGCAAAGGGGAGTCTCAGGCTCCATCTGCCCCCAAACTCGGATCAGGGCCGGTGCTGCCGGTGAGGTCTGTGCACGTACTGAACAAACGAAACTTCCTCGGGGAGGTTCACTGCGGACACGTTGAAGAAGTGAACATCCCTGCTGGTGGACACCGGCCATGTCCACAGCATCTGTGGTCCAGCTTTTTGATCTCCTTCTTCCATCTGCAAGTCCTCGGCGTGCATCCAAAGCCCTTGGACAGCAGCGCAGAGCTGCAGAACAAGGCTCTCGTTCATAAGAGAGGCAGCGGTGCCACCTTCAGCACAGAGCAGCCGGGCCTGGGGGTGCTGAGCCCCTCTCCCAGCAGCTTTCCCTCAGATGGATGCCTTGCACAGAACTGGAAATATTCTGATGAAAGATTAAGCTGTTGTTCTAAGTTTTCCCTAAGAAAGGAGAAACTCTGAGCAGCCTTTTTTTTTTTTTTGAGTGACGCAGCATTACCTGGTGAGTTTTCCCCAGATTCAGCCCAGTCCTTTACAATCCTCTTCACCTCCTGCGTTTCTCTCTCTGGACCCTGTGGTCCCATGCGGTGAGCACTCCTCCCTTGCTGATGCTCGTAAACCACAGCCCTGGGACGAGGGTAGCACTGGCACCCTGGTAGTTGTTCCTGGCTGGGAAAGTAAGGTATCAGTTGGTCTTGCATTGGAGTCCTAAATCTCTTCCAGGCTGTACAGGATTTGGTCCTTCATTGCCCTCATTTCTCGTAAGTGCAGTTGCCATACACCGGTAACACAGTCGGGGCCACACTCCTTTGGGGTTAGGGAAGTATTTAAGTGACAAAGTGATCCTGAAACAGGCAGGCTGGGATGTTCTGGCCGCCTGGAGCAACGTGCTGGGCCAGGAGCATCCCCTGGCAGGTCACTGGAATGATCTGGAAAGTTCTTTTTTTTTACATAGCCCTTTCTCAGGCCCAGGTCCCTATGGTCCCAGTAGGTATTTCACTCACACCCTTACTCCAGGACTTCAGCTCCCCCCGACGCCACCCCACGCCTGTACTCACCTCCCTTTGTGCACAGCAGCGTGGGGGGGCTCCGTCCCAGCGATGCTCTCCTGTCCCACCTATCTCAGCCTGCAAGGTACCAACCAAGGGCGGCCGCGATGCCAGAGCTAGACTTACCATGCACAGGCACGGAGGGTGAGGGATGCCATGGGGCAGCATG
>NW_009624253.1:0-1691 GCF_000690535.1 Cariama cristata | reverse complement strand
TGGAGGAGCTGAAGAACAGCAATAATTCTCTCTTACAACTTTTCCCACCTAACCTCAGGATCTTCCAGGCAGAAGTGTGTTTCGCTAGACAACATGGTCTTGCTTCTGAACACCTGGATCCTGTCTAACTACAAGGACACTCCACCAAAGTGCCGTTGTGCTTGAAGCACAAGTGCCTCACATGTACACTAGGAAGAACAATCGGGTGGAGGAGATACAAGACAATTAATAGGAGCTGCAAAGTTTCAAAGATTTCTCACCTTGTTGGCTACATCCAGTGCATCATAATCTGGAGCCAGTCGGACATAAGCCTTCTTCTCCCCATCAGGCCTAGAGTGGAACAGGAGGCATCAGAACAGAGGTACACAACTCCTCCCACCTGCTCCACCTTCCTACTATACCCATGTGCATCAGTGGTTCCTTTGGAAACATCACTTTACTCAGTGGTAGAAAACGTTCACATCATTTGCACAAGACTTCCTGGGTGTTAGAAGAGCTCCCTGATGAAGCTGATCCCCTAGTCTGCCAACGTTTCCCACTTCCACTAAGATGTGCTCTGTCACAAGTTGCGTTTCTCAAAACTTTAACACTGAAAATGCTACAGAACTTAATCCCACACCTCCTGAGAGTACCCACATATGTGCTGAAACTCACACATGTTCCCATTTTCTGCTAAAACCCACTCTGGGCTCTTGAAGCATCTCACAACCACCAGCAACCTATTCTCCCTCTCTTCTCACCTAATCAATGTGTTGACCTTGGCCACATCAATATCATACAGCTTCTTGACAGCTTGTTTGATCTGGTGCTTGTTTGCCTTGACATCAACAATGAAAACCAGAGTATTGTTATCCTCAATCTTCTTCATTGCCGACTCTGTGGTCAAAGGAAACTTGATAATGGCATAATGGTCCAGCCTGCAGGAGAGAGACCCTGTGGTTAACAGAAAGCTGGCAGACACCACCTCTGCACTTCAGGGGCTTTCTTTGGGGTACATCAGTTGCCAAAAAAGTTGTAATCACAAACTCTCAGGCTTTGGTCGCTTGAAATCATCACCTGCACCCCAAAACACCTCACCCCAGCACTCTGCCACCAAGGTGTGGCTCAGAGGTCCCCACAGCAGCCCACACACGGGGCCACTTCCACCCTGTAAGCCCTGCAGCAGGGCAGAGCCCAACACCCCGACGTACTTGTTTCTCCGTGGGTTTTTTTGTTGTCCGCCGCAGTCGCAGGGTCTTGGGCCTGCGGAAGGTGGGCGACGTGCGGATCTTCTTCTTCTTGTGACTGTGGACCCCCTTCAGTACAGCCTTCTTGGCCTTCAGCGCCTTAGCCTTTGCCTCTGTCTTCGGAGGCACAGCTATGACAACAGCTCAGTCAGCACAACCAGGATCTGCAGGACCTGTATATGCTCCCCTGCTTGCCCTAACGGACCGGGGCTTCCCCTATCACGCAACTCAATGAACAGGACCTCTCCAAGCGGCCCATGCTCCCTCATCCAACCCAGACCAACCCCAAAACGCCCCAAAGGATTGAAGTTTCCCCCTACCCCCCTCAACAAACCAGTCTCCCACCTCACCAACGGACGGGGGCACTCATTCCCTTCCCCAACTCCCTCACAGACCAGGGTCTCGACGGTCCCCGCACCGAGACCGGGGCCTACCCTCCCTCAGACAAACCCAACCAGGCCCGCT
>NW_009624252.1:23016-26128 GCF_000690535.1 Cariama cristata | reverse complement strand
CACTGCCACCCCCACCTCCAAGCCTCTCTTTTTTCCCTGTACTGCCTCTTCTTCTTATAAGTGTTTCACAGAATCATAGAATCATTATGGTTGGAAGACACCTCAAAGATCATCAAGTCCAACCATATACCCAATGCCACCATGCCCGCTAAACCCACTAAACCATATCTTGAAGCGCCACATCCAAACATTTTTTGAACACCTCCAGGGATGGTGAGTCCACCACCTCCCTGGGGAGCCCGTTCCAACGCCTAACGACTCTAACAGTGAAGAAGGTCTTCCTAATGTCCAACCTGAACCTCCTCTGGCACATCAGGGCTGGAAGGGACCTCTGGAGATCATCCGGTCCAATCCCCCTGCCAAAGCAGGGTCACCTACAGCAAGTGGCATGGGGACACATTCAGGTGGGTTTTGAGTATCTCCAGAGAAGGAGACCCCACAGCCTCTCTGGGCAGCCTGTGCCAGGGCTCTGCCACCCTCAAAGTACAGAAGTCCTAGACCTGATTTTTCCCTGTAAAGAGGAATTAACCACAGAATTAAAAACCCAGCGGTGCTTCGATGCAGTGAGTGACCACAGCACACTGACATTTCTTACCAGCAAACAGGACGAAGCTGAAGCCCCTAATAAATGCATCTGGAGCGTTTTACCAAAAGGAAATCAATCACTGTTCAGTTCAGCCGGAAGAAAAAAGGATGCAGAAAGATAATATCGGTGATTGTTGTTTAAGCATTCTCTGAGGTGCTCAAAAGGCTGCACTCAAAACAGTTGCATTAGTTAAAAAGAACCAGCCTGGATTAGAGGTGAAGTGAAACAAACGGTATAAAAATATAACAAATAAACATGGGAAAGCTAGCGTATATTGAAATCTAGGAGTTATGGAAAATTGATAAAGGAAGCAAAGACCAAAAGGAGATGTGTATGACCAGCAAAACTAAAGGGATATTTATAGAAGAAATGTTTTAAAAGGAGGCAAACCAAAGATTCCTGACCATGGTATGAGTCTCTTACTGTGTGGAAACAGAAATAATAATAGCAAGTAGTTTATGGCAATACAAAAGGTAGATGCAGAATAAATATTTCTCTTCTATGGATTGAAAAAAACCAGGCAGTATAGTCATAGGAAACAACAAAACCCTTTTCATTCCATGGTACTGCAGGTGGCTGTTAAAAAATAAACACAAAACTTAGATGCTCTGGATCGGAAGGTCCAGAGAATTTGTATCAAACGAGTTCTACAAGACCTGAACAACAAAGGTCTTGGCTGGCTGCTGTTCATTTGCAGTAAGCCTTGCAGGACCATGGAATATGCAAAGAAATTGCATAAATTAATGGGGATACCAGTTATTTCGATGGGTAAAGAAGACCATCCCGGTAATTACGGGTTTGTCAGTTGACACTGATTCCTAGGAAAATGATCTAACAGCTGTTAGGGAGTTTGATTAACTTTACAAATTAAAGGAGGAAAATATAATTAATACAAATCAACTCGGGGTTGTGGAAATTAGACCTTGTCAAACTAATTTAATTGCTACCAGATTTGAAAAAAAAAATCAGATTTAGTTAATATAAATAATAGTGCTGATCTAAGAAATTACTATCAAGCACGTGATGGGACACATCTACGCAACTTTCTGGTAAGACTCCGAAACACGACAAAGACTGTAAGGTCCACAAATCTATTCTAGACTGGCGAGCCAGGGAGAGGCGGTGGCAACTGTGGACAGGGACTGTTCTCTGGGAAAAGCCTTTCTGCGGGCTGCTGCCGGGAGCAGGCGTTGTCTCCAGGCTGATCCGAGTGACAGCCCAGCACCTCCAGCTTGCCTTGGTAGTCAAGAGGCTACAGGGATGGAGGGAGGCTGGAAGCGCCTGCCCGGGGAAGAGACCTGCGAGAACCAGCTGGCAAAGAGAGACCAAGAGATGTAGAGAAAGTGAAACTGGACAAGTTGAATCTGGGAACAAGGTAGGCCTTTTTAACAGGAAAGGTTATTTCTTACCGGAACAACTCCCAGAGGATTGTGATGGCTTCTTCAACAAGGGATTTTTAAAACCAGGAGAGGAGGTTTTGCTAGAAAATCTGTTTGAATCAAACTGGGATTTACTATGTGACGTCTTATGGACATACTGGACGTGTTAGACTCTGGTTGCATCTGCCTTGTCTTGGAAGTGAAGTCACCTTGCGGTAACAAAATCAAGGTATCCCCAAAGAGGTAATTACACAGTCAGGCAACACTTGCCCAGAGAGAGCTGCTGGTAATGGACACGCCGTAAAATTTTTCAAAGACCTCCACATCTTTGACCTTTAAAAACAGCCTCTTTATCCCCCTCTCCTTTCTGTCGTATAATCCGTTAACCCTTCATGGCTGAGCAAAGCAATAGCTCACCCCTCCAGACAGCCCCTATCATTAACTCCATAATTTTTATGGCAGGGCGCTTCTGCAAGCTCTGTTCTCTCCGCACAGCTGTGAAACAACTATCCAACAGCAAAGCCGCTTCCCAGCACCTCCTGGCAGAGACCAAAAATTACAGCGAACAGCAACAACTGTGTTTTATTCAGGAAAAATATGATTCCTCTTAAGATCCATGGCTAACACGGTCAGCGCTGTGACCAGAAATGTGCCATTCCTCCAACGTGTTTGTTCTAAATAAAACCTTACAGCTCAAAATAGCAATATAAGTGTCTCTCTCCTGCAAATATACATTGTCTTGCTGACTGGGACACCGGTGACACCACCCTGGCTGGCAGGGCTGGCTGCTGTGAGCGGTGGCTGAGGGCATCTCCATCTCTTTGCGTCCTGGGTACATGGGCTTGCAGGGCAAACTGCCCTCCCAGACCCCTATTGCTCTGCTTCCAGGAGGGTCTGAACTGGGAGGGGAAGCAGTTAGGCTCCAGACTTTGGAAAGACTTTTACAGCACGGTAGTTATTTATAGAAGCCTGAAACAGAAGCAAGAGAGGCGCAAGAAAGCGGACACGGCAGGGCTATCGCCCGGTCTGGCATGCCTGCTGTACAGCATCGCCGCTTAACTGCAGGGAAAGTTCCCTTGGAGGCCCCATGGGATGGTGCCACGCAGCTTCTCGTTGCTCTTTTCACCCCCCTGCACTCCCACCCCCA
>NW_009624252.1:22736-22953 GCF_000690535.1 Cariama cristata | reverse complement strand
TGAAGGCAGACCTGATCTGCTGCTGAGCCTCCCTGCCGCTGCAAGGCACCAAGCAGCTACGCCTGCCCTCGGGCAAGATATATGTGGCAGCTACAGGTAAAGGAGGATGTTTCTCATCTGGTTTTTAGTTCCACTGCTGGGGAAAGCTGCCAACAGCACTGGAGATTGGGAATCCGAGGGAGACCACGTTAGAATTTAATGGCAGGGGGGGGGGGGC
>NW_009624252.1:0-22624 GCF_000690535.1 Cariama cristata | reverse complement strand
ACAGCGCCAGCACAGCACCCTCTCGGAGAATACAAAGCACCTTGTCCACAACCTCCCCGGCCAGGCACCCAGCACCAGCCAGCTGAGCGCAGGGCTGGGACCTGGGCTAAGAACTGCTCCTTTTAGCTCACCTGTAGCACAGCAGTTCCTGCAAAGCTGGCTTTGGTTCCACTGGCCTCCTCTACTCATGTCCACAAGGGCAGGACCAGTCCAAAGTGGCCTCCATACCGGTGGGTGCCTGTCCCTGCCCTATGCAACTGCCTGGAAGCCTGTACCCGGGCAGATGAGATCTCATCCGCGGCTGCCCAGATGCCCAGCAGCCTGCCATGCCCATCCTCTGCCGGGGGCGTCTTCCCCTCCTCTGCACAGGGCAGCTGAGAGCAGCTCCCTGCCTCCACAGGAGTGGGGCCAGAGAAAAGAAAAGGAAGGATGCAAGAGGCAGGATCCAGTATTCAAGAAAACGCCTTTATTGTACATGTTGGCTTCTATTGCTTGTATCCCCTCCCCAATCCCATGTAGTGCAAAAAATTCAGAGAAACAGAGTTCCACATAAATAAGTCAGATAACTTACAGAGAAATCAAAGTGACGACGGTTTGACATGGAGTAGACCGGGTCTGCCTACCAGGAAGGCCAAGGGAACCTCTCCCCCCACCTCGGGGCAAGGGCTCCTGCCTAGCCTTGCCGTCTCCCTGCAGACTGACTCCGGGGTCCCTGGGCGAGAGACATCGACACGCACAGCCTGGAGCCACCCGCTCAGGGATGCTCCTCCGCTGGGAAAAGCTCACATGGGAAATCACACAAATAACATTTTGGGTGAGACACCACTAACTAAAACTGGCAGAGAAGCCACACACAGTTGACAGTTCTCCTCCCCTCAGAAAGGGTACTACGCACAGACAGACAGACACAGACGCACATCCCCTCCGAGGCCTCCTCCTCAGCAAGGGATGCGCAGCACCAGAAGCAATTCCACCCTGGGATCTCCCAGGGCAGATGCTGACACCTCGTGTCCACACAGTGTGGGTCGGGGTGCTCCAGACCCCTGCAAACTGCTGGGGAATTATTTTGCCCTTTCCTTCCTTCTTTCTTTTTTACAGGAAAGCAGTGAGCACCTGCATAGTTAGTACATCAGAGACACAAAAGGCTCCCTCCTCCCCAGGTTTCTGCAGAACAGGCTCAGTGGTGATATTGCTCAGGACCCAACCGACGGGTGACAGGAGTCACACTGCCCGTTTCCCTGATCCTCGAGAGGCAGGACAGCATTGCACGCCATTCGTAGTGTAAATTGTTAAAGATTACAACTGGGGCCAAGGATACATGGCACAAAAATTCTCCTCAGCCTGCTACACTGCTCGCTTCCCCTCTGGTTTTGCCTGCCTGCCACCCCCCTAAGGCAGCAGCCCCCCTTCACGCTACAGCAGCCACAGCTGGACCAGATGCTGGGCCACTGCCGTAAGGACTCGTTCCTTCTTTGAAATCAGCCCTTTCTCCCTTCAGCAGCTCCTCTCTGGCTCTGCATTGCCCCTCCTTGTCGTACAATACTCCCTTCAGCAGGCTGGCAGGGCTCCGCTGTCCTTTCGCCATTCTGCCTCGGCAGGACCTCGGCACATCGAGCCAAGGCCCAGTACCAGCACCTTTCACTTCTGACACGGCCATGGGGCTTTTAGGCTGATCCTCCTGCAAAGAGGACCCTAGAGTCAAGGGCACCTTGAATGCACGGGTCAATACGAGCCCAGCAGAAGACTAAAATCCTGATGTTGCTTAGAGAAATGGGATGGAAAGGATCGAGACCTCGCTCGTGCGTAGGTACACGCAGGCACACGCACGCAACAGAGCAGACTTCACCGATTTTGTCGATATTTCGACCAAAGCAGATTCACATGACCTCCTTGGGGCAGCCCTACGGCCACGCCGGCCAAGGGGCAACCTGCACGAGCAGAGCCTGGCCATCTGCAGGGTCCTCTGCAATGCAGAGGGATGGGAGAGCTGCCCAGCTGTGACAGGCTGGGGCAGAGGCTTGGCAAGCGGGAAGGGAATGAAAAGCAGATTTAGAGTCTGTTCTAAAAGCCAAAAAGGCCTCCTCGGCCTGAGAAGGCCAGACTGTCCTTGGGGAGAGGCTGGGGGGAGAAGCAGCCCAGATTTTCAGAAGCTGCTGGTAATTTCAGGTGTCCAACGTTAGGCACTGTAAGTGGGCTTGTAAAACATGCAGGCACCCGTCCAGGAGAAATCAGATCGCCGTAAAAATTGTCTTAAGTTGGGGAGTCCCTATCTCATCTCAAACTCTCCTTTCACCCCAAAGAAAAGAGAAAAGATCTCTAGCCACTTGAAAATGTAGGCCAACAAATACCACCACAAGTGAAATCTGAACTCTGTAAATGAGAAATGAGGAGGAGCAGAGGAAAAAAGGATAAAGGAATTAGTTCAAAACAGTTAGACCATATTTCCAGTGCTACATTTGAACACTATTGAGGTACCAGTGGTTGAGTCATTCCTCTATAACGTGGAGAACACCTGATAGTATCTCTCAGTCCCAGGCTCATACACCCCCCTACAGCACACGCCTTGAAAACACCACCCAAGAGGTTCCATGGCACAGGTGGGTCTAGGACAGGCCTGTGACTTACAGTACTAATTTATTCAACCTTTAGTTAATTAATGTGGTTGCTTAATTGCCAGGGAATCACTAATTGCAAATGGTCCCTTCCATGCTGTTTTCACTGTACATACGGTATCTCACACATGCACACATACCCAACATCTATAGAGAACATCTTCCAGGACACAGTCATCATCTCATCAACAAATGAGAAAAGTAATTGCATCCCTTCTGCTGCCTTAAAAGCAGATGGGATGGGGAATATCGGGGTAGTGTAAAAAATAAAGGGATATGAAGTTATTAAAAATTAAAATATTAGCATTCAAATAAAAAAAGGCAAAAAATTAACACCCGAAAAAGTAACGCCAGGCAATCCTCCTCATTTAGAAGGCTGGACTGTTCTTAAGAACTGATACCTTTCCGTAAGCCCAGAATCTGCTTTGCAGAGAGGGGAACAGCAAAGGGGCCGATCCGTTCCCAGCCAAACCGTGAACCAGGAGGACGGGCAGAGAGGAGGCAGCCGCAGTCCTTTGGACCTGGGACAGCAGTGGCACGGATGCAAACAAGGTCCTTCAACCCATCTGCCTGGCTGGGGACTGCCCAGAGCAAGGGTCAGCTGGGATCTTAGGGAATGAGTATGGAAACACTGGAGGGTTCAGGATGCTGCATCCAGTTTTGTCTCCAAACCTCACCTCCTCCAGGCCCTGTCCCTTAGCTGAGCTTCTTTTGTTTGTGTATTTTAAGGCATCAATTAGACACCATTGAGATCCATACAGTGGCCTCTGAGTCTTTAACAGTGCACGATAGGCTTGGTAAAGAGTTTGGCTACAGTGACATTCAGAGGAGCGGTTGCACATTCAGCCGTGTCCTTGGGAGGAGTGCTGTCCACCTCTGCCACCCCACAGGACTCCTGGAAAGCCTCCAAGGCTGGCTGTGCTCGTATGTGTGGCACCGACTGGATCACGAGAATCCAAGAAGCAGCAATGGTTTAAAGTTTCCCCTCCCCAAAGAAAATATACGCCCTTTGGGTGAGTGGTGAGATGAGTCTGAACGGAGCAGAGAGCACCTCCTCTCCTCGCCCTCGTAGAAGGAGGGTGCTCGTCCAGGAAGCACATTTCTAACTGCTGTGGTCGTGCTGATCCGATGTGTGCACCGAGAGTGGGAATAGCTCCGGGAGGTCACAGGAGTGCTGGGGCTGGAGGCAGCTGCCGGGACCTTCGCTCTCCTCCTACAGCGACCGGCTGCCCCGTGGGGCCGGCCATGCTGGCCTAGCGCTGCGCCACGCACCCCTGTCCCCTTGAGGTAAGGTAGGTCCTGATTCTTTGTCAAAGACTCGTCGAAGACACCGACAGGGTGGGCGAGGAGGGGGGTGGGAAGTTGAGGAGTTCCAGTACAGCAACCCCCACGCTGCTCCGACGTGTGAACATGCACGAGGCTGCTACCCACTTGTTGGTACGGGGGTTGTACTTCTCGATGGAGTTGAGGCTGGAGCTCCCATCGTTGCCACCCACTGCGTACAGCCACCCATCCATTGCTACCAGGTCGTGGGTGCTCCTGGAATGACCATGCAGACACATTTAGGCATTGGAACGGGCTGCCCAGGGAGGGGGTGGAGTCCCCATCCCTGGAGGGGTTTAAGGAAAGCCTGGAGGTGGCACTTAGTGCCGTGGTCTGGTTGACATGGGGGTGTTAGGGCAAAGGTTGGACTCGATGATCCCAGAGGTCTCTTCCAACCCCATCGATTCTGTGATTCTGCGACACCACAGGGGTGTGAGGCTCAAACACAATGTAGGTGGGGTGCAGGGGTGCTCAGCACCTCAGATGAACTGGCCAGAGCTCCGCCACCCCACAAAAAGCAGTGCCCTGCCCCACAAACGCCCACTGAAAATGAACTACTGGGGCTCAGTCAGTGGCAGAGTGCAGTACAGAGCCTCAGATCTTCCCCTTCACTCTGATCCCCTCCTCCCACTGGAGAAGTGCCACCTCTAAATAACAGGCCCTAGGAGCCTAAAATCCTTGGACTTCCAAGCCTTAAATCCTCCCTGCAGCCCAGCAACATCTCCGTGGCCTCAGCCAGCTATACCACCTGGTTCTTTACAGCCGCACAGACTGCCGAGAATAAATCCCTCTGCAGAAAGCGCCTGCTGCAGAACATCCCTGCTCTGCCCTCCTGGCACACACGCACCGGTCCCTCGCGGTGCAGCAGGGAACGTGGGCTGCCTTTGTGCAGGGAGCACAGAGCCAGCCAACTGCAGCGTTAGCCAAGCCCCGGGGCACGGTCTGCGTTTTACGGTTTGGAGTGCCAAGCAAGGCAAGGCTCTCGGTGAGATGGGATCCCCATTCCCGATAGCAGCAGCTGAGGCTTCCCCTGCAGCTCGGGAGCGTGGCAGAGCTCCTTACCTACGGATGTTCATGGGTGCCACGCTCTCCCATGTGTTGGTTTTGGGGTTGTAGCGCTCAACAGAGTTAAGGCAACTGGTCCCGTCGTTGCCGCCAGCCACATAGAGCATCCCTTCCAGCACGGCCACTCCGGCGCTGCTCCGGCGGCTTAGCATATTGGCAATGGGCGTCCAGGTGTTGATCTGGGAAGAGGCAATGTTTGTTCATCAGCCAGATGTACAAGGCATTTTCCCTGTACCCCTGCCAAACCAGTCCTGTGATATTAGTCCTGTTCTAACCACACAGCTCCTGACGTAACGGTCCTCCCCCAAAAAGACTTGTGGGGGGACCTCACTTCTTTCCTTTCAACTCTCCGGCAGGAAAAGCCGCAGGCCCCAGGACAGACCTCTGCTGACCAGCTCAGGAAAGCAGAGCCGCAGCTGGCAGGAGCCCTGCCATCCCAGGGGCCCGAGCACAGAGATCCCTGTGCCCGGCCACCAGTCACGTCACAGCTGAATCCCAGCCCAGTCATGGGGCTTGAGCTGTATCTATTTCAAATCTGTACAAGTCACGACTCTGGCTTTACAGTTCATGAAAAACCTCCAGGCCCTTCTCTTTGATCTTTTTTGCGGTGATCTAGCCTGCTCTAACAGAGCTGTGAGACCCCAGGCCCAACACACGTCCCCAGTCTGCCACAATCCCCGCTAACCGCTCTGGATGTGCACGCAGCAAGGACTGGAGCTGGAAGCTGGGGACGGCTCAGGGCATGTGCAAGAACTGCTCTTCCTAGAGAACTGGAGCTGGCTGACGGGCGATGGGGATAGAGAGTGTTCTGGTGGTTGAAAATCTCTCAGAGATCTCTCGGAGTCTGCACGGATGAGCTGTGGCTCATGTTGCTCTGGATTGTACTCTGGACACTCTGTCCCTGCAGAAGAGCTGGGGAGGGGGCTGATACCCACTCCATCTCCTAGTCACGCGTGGTGGCTTAAGTCTCCAAGAAGGCAGGCGGGTCTGTGCTGCAGAGGCTCCTGTGGGCACACCTCCTGCTCCGCTGCTGCTGCAATACTTTGCTAGGAAGCAGTCACATCTTAAGCTACAGCAGAGGTTTGCTACGAGACCATGGATATCGGATCTCTCACTGCCTGCTAAATTCTCGAGTGACTTGTGTAGCCCTCAGCTTTCTGCAGGGCACTTCCAGGCACCCATCAGGAGGGGAGAAAGAAAAGGGCTATCAGGCATGCTCTCTCTTGTATTTACCTGGGGCTCATACTTTTCTACTGTGGCTAAGTGGGATGAGCTGTCATATCCCCCAACGGCATAGAGGTTGCCTTCTGCAAAGACAAGTCACACAAGCACAGGAGTTAGCTAAAGAGCACGGTCTCCATCCCAGCGCAGCCTCCCACAGCTCTTGCACAGGGTGCCCATATAGACACGAGCTGAGCCGCAGCGCCTCCCGCTTCCCAGGCAGCCGAGCTCCTCTCAGTAGGGCTCCCCCAGCTCTCCCTCCCCTTGCAGCACGAAGCATTGTGAAATATTCATCAGGCAATTTCTCTACCACGCTGCAAGCTTCCCAAAGAGCTCGTTCGCCTGCTGCTTCTTGACCTCCTCATTACGGGACCCGCAAGTGCTCCCTGCCAGAGCAATGGGTTATTTTTAGCAGCGGAGGCTGGAGCAGGGCAACGCCGATAAAGGCTGTGGCAGGCAAAGAGTATGAGCTGGTGATGGAGGGGAGGGAACCTCTGAGTCAGCACTGAGAGCTGAAACCAGAGAACAGGGCAGGGGAGAGGCACCACAGGGACACCGGGACACGGCACAGCAGGTCCTGGGATGGTGGGGAGCAATGTGCTACCCTGGCATCCCCAGGGAGGTCAGCACCTGCCAGGGTGGAGAGTGGTACTTGCATTAACCCCACAGCTGTACTAAGCAATCAATGGCCGGTTCTCACACTGCATCCTCCTTAAGGGCAGAACTCATTCAACGGAGTCAGGAGACATCACAGCATTGCACCTAATATTGTGAGACCCCTGGCAGAGACAGTTTTGACCCTGCACTGCTGCTTGGATCATCAGTAAAAGGACTGTCCTGCCTTCATAATGAAGGAGTAATAAGGTTGTCTCTTCCTTTCTAGGGACAGGTAACCATCCACAGCCAGCACTCTTGCTCCAAAGTAGAACAGGCACAAAGGAGCTGAGGAACAAGTTGTGGGTCCCCTCAGGAGTTGCCTCCAGAATGTGATGAAACCCAGTTCCTAGGGAGACTGAGGAGGAGGGCAGAGGCAGGAAGCATGTCAGGACATGGCAGGGGAATGGCTGGGCTACCCAGGCTCACAGCTAGGGAATCTAGGAAGAAGGGGCAGGAACTAGAAGAGAAGAACATCAAAAGGAACCACGAGAAACGCAAGAGAGAGTCTGCACAGAAGTCAGTCAGGTCCTCACGCCATCACCCACCTAGCGTTGCCACCCGGACGTAGCGTCTCCTGGTGCTCATGGCAGCGATGGATGTCCAGGTGCCTGTCAGAGGGTCGTACCGCTCTGCGCTGCAGCAGGCAGGGACACAGGAACATAAGGTGTGACACTGGCAGAGCCTAGGTCAAAGCTCTTTGACACAGGCCCTCAGGGACAGCTCCCAAGGAATCTTGGCAATAGACAGGGAAAATGGAAGGAAGAACTGACAAAGGCTGTGTTCTGTTGTGACAGAGGGCTACAAAATGGTTTTTTCCCCTCAAGAAAGTTTGCCTGGGCCAAAGACACTGGAAGACATAGCTGGATTGCAAGACATCTACTCTGGGACCAGTGCATTTGTTGGGAGCAGGCCTTGTGGGCTCCCCAGGCACCCAGCGCCAAGGACAGTGCATGCAAGAGCAGTGGAGGAGCCTGTAGCAAGGCAATCCCCTACCTGTTCAGGCACGAGGCCCCGTCGTACCCCCCAGCAGCGTAGAGAAGCCCATGAAGTGCTGCTACACCCAGGCAGCTCCTCCTGGTGCCCATGGACACCTCGGGTTGCCAGGAATTGGTGACGGGATCATAGGACTCCACCGTGGCCAAATCAGAGGTCCCATCGTAGCTGTAGGGAGAAAAAGGGAGAACACGTAAGAGCTGGAAGCCTGAATTGCAGGTGAGGCTGTGGGCTGGTCCTCCAGCTCTGGAGCTGACCAAGACCCTTGATAGTACAGCCTGCCTGGGGTCCCTGTCACCATCCCTCCCCTCTCCCCCCCTGCCCACCTTCCTCAAGGCAGCGTGCACCAAAGCACCTGCTGCAAGTGCAGAGCCCTTCGCTGAGCTCTCCCGGGGGTCTGCAAAGAAAGCAGGTCTCAGAGGGGACCCCGCACACCGGGGTAGAGGTGGGCTGGGGAGTTAGCAGGCTCTTAACAGCCTACAGCATCAGGCTAAGGGAAATGGGAGGAACAACGCAAGTCCAGGACGCAGCCACCACCAAACCGAGAGCTAGTTAACTCACTGCTCCAAACCGCAGGGGCAAAGAAGTAGCTGGCCCTGGGAGGCTCTGCTGACCATCTCTGCTCCCAGAGCAGCTCCGTGCTGCTCTCACCGCCAGCTCTGTTCATGGGGTTGCCGAAGGCATCCCCGCCAGCTCCCTGCGCACAGCTCCCATGCCCTCCTTACCCGCCCACAGCATACAGCTTGTTCCCAATGGCAGCAACGCCCACTCTGGCCCTGCGAGTCGACATGGAGGCCACCATGTGCCACCGGTCCGTCCGCGTGTCATAAGCCTCGCAGTCCCCGTGGATGGCGAACAGGCTCCCTCCACCTGCGCACGGGATGGCAAAGAGAGCAAACAACAGTCCAAAGGCCCTGAGAAGGGGTTTTCACGTAGGTGAGCGTGTGGCAGGGTCTTACCCACAGCGAAGAGCACAGTGCTGGCCCCCTCGCAGCGCCGTGGCCTCGTCCTGCTGTTGCTAAGGACCCCTCTTTGCTCCGGCATGAGGTGGTACTTGAGGGCTTCAATCAGCAGGTCCTTGCACTCCGAGTGATGCCGCACCAGCAGCTCCGTGTCCACGTTGCTCATGAGGAAGTCTCGGCTCAGCAGGGGCAGCCGCACGCACTTCATAAGCTGAAGGGAGAGCAACCACACTCCATCGGCAGGGTGGGAAGGGTTCGTCCCAGTGCTGCCCCCACATCTCCCCGACAAACCCCAGGGACCCTGGTAAGGCTGGCTCCAGCTGGAGATGGCATCCTGCTCCCCTGGCAGAAGAGGCAGGCACAAAGGGCACCAAAGCACATGCAGCAATTCAGCCTTAATGTCTCTGCAGAGCCAGGAGCCCTCAACCTGGCCGTGACATGTCCTACAGCCACCCCACATCCCCACCCTGTCCTCTGCCGGTACCCACATCCTCTTTCAGCACTCATGCTACAAGGAACAATCCTCGCTGTGGGGCTGCAGAGCCCAGACATCACCCTTCTCCGCCCAGCATGCCCCACATTGCCTGCACGGCCCGCAGGAGGGACATCTGAGTGCACACAGCAAAGATGGAGACAGAACTTCTCCAGGGTCCAGCCCTGGGGTAGGTGGAAACCCAGAGGAAACTCTCAGACTCTTCCTCATCCTGCCCCATCTCAGTCCCAGCCTTCAGGAGGACACCTGAGGATGCTCCCACCCGCTGCCTGCCTGGAATCACGAGAGCAGCGAGGTGGAAGGAAGCTGGGGCTGCTGGAGGCACCGACAGCCCCTACTGCAGTGCGAGGCTGCATCTGTGAGACGGTGCCCACGCTGTGCCAAGCGCTGGCAGCCCCACGGGAAAGGGCTTAACCATGTCTTCTCCAGGTGCACCTTGGGCAGGGAGGAGGTTTGGAGATCCATGCTCCAAGGGGCGGATGCAGAGAGTCAAAAGTGTGAGTTAAAGAAGTCCCTGCTCAAATTTGCCTGAGTTTTTTTGTTTGAGGATGCACATGAAAGCTCAGGGAGGTTGCAGGCAGGGCTGACCTCTCCTGCTGCCCACATCTTCCCCAGAGCTCTGCGTGCCCAAGCTGCCAGGGGTCAGACAAGGCATCCCCCTCGGATTTGTCAATAGTTTGGACTTCATTCTGGGAGACGGAACTTTCTCAGCAACACCCTCATCTGTGCCTGGACTGGAAGCGGTATGGCAGAGATCCGCTGATCTTGCCCTCTGGCCACCCTGCAGCTTCCTTCAGCCGTGTATCCACCCAGAGCTGGCACTCAGAGCTGGTGGGTAGAACCAGGGCACCTTCCCCAGCAGACTTACCCTGGGGACATGCTGTCTTCTGCTGTCCACATCATGTTTGACCCAGCTGAGCACAGCCCGGTACACCTCCTCCTCTGATGGCACATTGAGGCTGTCACTAGAAATGAGGTCCAGCACCTGCAGAGCGGGGTGGAAAGGGCAAGTGTTGGTCAGTACGGTTTGGGAGGAGAGGCCGTATTCACACACCCAGGTAACTTGCCCAGCAGAACAGCACTGCCAGAGTCAGAGCCCCTGTCTCCTGTAGATGCTGGCGGTTGAGGGGTGTACAGCTAGTCTCTCTCACTGGATGCAGAAGAATCCAAAGAGCAACTGAGTCCCTCAAACCAGGCTGCTGCAGCTGTACCTCTCCTCTCCTTGCAGCACTGGTGTGGAGTCAGCTCTGCCCTCCACCATCCTCCCTGGCTCATTCCCCACCTTCTGTGTCTGAAGCTGCTGCAATACCTGACACTTCCAATCAACATCAATGAGATCAAGCAGACGACTCTGCTTGTACGTGTCCCTTCAATATTTCATGGGATAGAGTCAGGTGCCCTGGGTGTTCCCAGCACACGCACTTCACTTGCCAAGGACTATGGAGCTGGAGCAGGTGGAGATAAATACCCTCCCCTCACTGTCATGCACCCCACGGCCCCAAGAACAGATGAAGGGAGATGTCTGTATCCTGGTGAGGGACCATACAGGGTCGGGTGATGCAGAGCAAGGACTGGGAATGCCTCCTGGCCAGGGCACACTCAGCACAGCACCCTGCAGACAGCGACAAGCCAGGGGCCATACTGGCACCACATGAAGAGCAGCAGGAAACATTAGCTGAGGTCTGAATTAAAACATCACAGCTACATGACCAGGGCAGCCAGGACTTATTCCTTGGACTGTGCCCGCAGTGGGCACTGTGCTCAGAGCTCAGGTGGCAAGCACCAGCAACAGCAATTATCCTCCGTGCTACCCTCCCATCCCTATTTCACACGGGATTAAGCTCACTGATCACACTCCTCCTGTGTATTGTCTCTCCGTTGAACAGAAAGGACCAAAGCACAGACTCTGGGTACATTCCCCTGTCAAACCCTGTCCCCTCAGCGCAGGTTCCTTGGGCTTTTGCCACACAGACTGTGCCTTCCAGGACAGAGCACGAAAAGCCTTGCCACATCCATACCTTCACACTCCCATCAGGACCTCACCTGTTTAAGAGGCAGCAACATGAACTCCTCTGTCTTGGACACCTCCACGAAGTGTTGGAGGACATACTTGTGCGCAGACTTGAGGAGGTCGCTGCAGGAGTGCGTGTCAGCAAAACCCCGGATCCCCAGGCAGTTGGATGGGTCGAGCTGGCTGAGCAGGAACTTGCAGCAAGCATCCCGCACACCATTGAGCTGAAGCAGGCTGGCAGCAGGAAGAAGTGTCTGGCAGTGGAAAAGAATGGGGGAAAAGAGAGTTTCCAGGGCAAGGAAACCATTTTCACCCTCGTCTCACTGCAAGTCAATAACAGAACAGGCTTACTGAGCACCTTCAAGCACACACAAGTGCAGAAAAGACAAAGCATCCTTTGTTTCCAACAGGACTAAGCTAAAGCACAGCTGAGAAGGACACCTGTAACTCCCCACAGGGCCAGGAAACGGCCGGAGAACGGCAGATGCTCAGGACTAGTCCTGGCCATTGCATAGTGCTTTGAGGAGCCATTCCCAGCCACAGCAGTCGCAAGAGCCGCACCTCTGGGTGCATGGGAGCCGATGAACTCCCTGACCCCTGCCAGATGCAGGTACCACCACAGAACAACAGCTGAAAGTGTTGAGCAGAGGGAGAGAAGAGTCCCTGGGAGGCAAGTCTCGTACAGAACGGCTTTGTGGAGAAGAGAGATTTGGGGGGAAGCTCCTACCTGCACGTTCCCCTCGCCCACCACAATCTCAGCCGTGTAAGCGTATTGCACCAGCTGCTCCAGGGCCTGTGGGTCAATGTCGTGCAGCGTCACGTGGGTCTGGCGGCTCTCACTCATCTCATCTGGGGCAACACAGATACTAGACATGAACAATGTCCCGCAGCAGGATTGTTTCCCCGCTGGAAGACTTGACCATGCATGAAACGAGCTGCATCCACCTCCACAGCCCAGCATCACGTCCCAGGAAGGTTTTCTGCCCACCTCTTAGCAAGGAGGAGCAGCGGTATACTCTAGGGAATGAGGTCCATGCCTGCAGGGTGGGCATCAAGATACCTGCACAGGGGGTTACGGGCAAAGGGCTTCATGGAAGGGAGTGAAACGAGGAATATTACTGCACTTGCTCACAGAGATGATATACAGGTACCGTATTTCCATAGGGTAGGGTAGTGAGAATAGGGAGGAGGACAGAAAGAGAAGGGGTTTGCAGAGAGGAGAAAGTTTGAAGAGCAGGGAAACCCTGGCCATGGGGAAGAGAGGACACTACTTACTTGTGAACATGGCATGGAAGTACGGGCTGCACGACGCCAGCACCACTTTGTGGGCCTTGATCTCCTTGGTGCCCACATGGAGCACGATGTCACAGAGCAGCCCGCGCTGACGCATACGGTTCATGCAGACGAAGGCATCGTGATAGTGCCGTTTGGAGTTGTGGGAGATGCTGTGGCCGTCGCGGTTGAGGAGCTGCACAGCCCCTTCCATGGCTGCAGGTGGTAGATGGTGGGCTTTCCCTTCTCAGTGCCACTGTCATGGGGGAAAACCAAAGCATTACCTAGGCAGGAATAGCTCTAGCCCCAGACAATTCCCACGGTCCCCAAGTATGCCCACCACTGCTCAAAGCCCCTGCGCAAGAAGAGTTCCCGACTAACCAGGCCCTGCCAGGGTAACATCATCCTGCTCATAAACCAGCGATGGGGAGGAGACAGTCCCTGGGGGAACACAAGTAATGCAAATCGACACTGAGACTCTTCCCTGTTCTATGACACTCATTGCTTCCCAGCTGTGTTCATCTTTGGATCGATATCCTCCTTACCTTCCTTCAGAAGGGTGTTGCTCTACAACATACGCGCTCACACTGGTTTTCCACCATCTCCAAATCTGCCTAACGAGGTGCATTTCAATGCAATATCAGCAGAAGCATTGATTTTAGAAGTCTCACCAGGGCATGCCAGTCCCGCATTGATCAAACACAGCTTAAATAGACCACTAAAGACAGCGAACATGACAACCCTGATTAGTCTAAACAAAAAAATAACCAGGGAATTCCATATCCTAAAAGGCAAGAGTGATGTTATGGACCACAGCTCTTTGAGTGGTGGCTGTTCCCTTCCAGCTTCCAGACGAAACTAGAAGATTTGTAATGAACACACCTGCCTTCAAAAGTTAAGCTCGGAGAGCTGCCATCTCTCCTGTGCCCACAAAATCAGGGGGGTAAGGCAGAGGGCAAAGACAATAACAGCACCGAGCTCTACAGCCCCAGTACAGAATCCTGCAGACCAGGGGTTTGACTCTTCCTGCCGCTTTATATTTCAGACCTCTTTTCGGAGAGAGACTGGGGATTCCCAGGTGGTCGGTCAGGGAAGAGGAAACACACTTTAACACCCTGATCTCTACTTCCCTCCGGTGTCCTCTACCCAGGCACATCCAACCTCACCACAACCTCAAGGCTTGCACCCAAACAGTCCTGCTCCAGCGCCGCAGACTCCTGTCCTGCACCAGCCTAGCAGGCAGTTTGGGCAAAGCAGAGCTCCTAAATCTCCCTGGAAGCAGCCCCAGTTGAGACCCTGCCTGTCTTTCAAGAGGTAACGTTGAACTTCAGGTAGTTTTGGTTCGACAAGGCTGACAGAAGGCTCAGACGGCAAAGATGAGAGATGCTGATCAGGCAGCGCAAAACCCCATCTGCACGGACACGCAGACACCACTGAGGACGGAGTGGGACAGTCCTTCCCCACCACCTGGGACAGCCCAGGCAGGGAGCGGGAGTATAAACTTGATTAGCTCGTAGAGAACAAAAATTACCTGATCAAGAAATAAGGGTATTTGTGCAAAGATGTTTTCTCCTTCCACGCTGTCTGCATCTAGGCTATTCGTGGTGTTTTGAAAGGTGTTTGACCGTCTCCCTGCCAGCAGCACCTGAAGGAAAGGTGGAGGAGTGAAGAGAGAATGACGGAGCAGCAGGACGAAGAAGGAGGAGGGAGGAGGAGAAAAAGGCAGCTTGAAGAAGAAAAGCCTGCTTGCTGCACTCCTGCGCCTGCCCCCGCATCCCTGCGGCGAGAGAATCCCCTCGGCCTCTGTGCTCCTCACGACACCTACACGTCGCCAGTCGTGCTGAGCCTAAAAATAGAAACCCACCATGCTGTGCCTGCTCAGCCACGAATGCAGCCATCTATTCATTTTTAAATAGCAGCTTGTATCGCGTACTAGAGTCTGGGGGAGGAAAAAAGATGAATAAACATCTTTCCTGAGCAGGAGAGAAGCCCGCAATGCCCTCTTCTATTTGCATCATCCCGCATGATATGAGATTCCTCGTTTCGCTGTCAGCGGGAAAGCCTCACGGGTGCACAACAAAGGCAATGCCTGTTGATGCTTTCCAGTAACGAGAGCAGGATCCCATTGTGCCCTTGATAGGAAAGAAGAGCCCATGAGTTAACTGGCCATCTCCTCCTCCCACACCCCTCAGCTGAGCTTTTCAGAAAGCTGCCACATCCCTAGGACCCCTCGGTGTGCTAATTCACATGTGTGGACACTGCTGGCTGAGAGATGCCCCCACGATGGCGATTTATAATTATTAGCATCTCTACCTGGGCTCAAGAGCTCCCTTCCCAGACCTGGTTTAGTGACAGAGAGCAGACAGTGCTTTCTCACCTTTATTCCCCTCCCTAGTTGCAAGCCTGAGGGTTTTCCTGATCTGCTTGAGCTGGTTTATCTTTTTAATACACTGCTGAGCATACTTCTCCCCATCAGTATTTAAGTCATGCCCCAGCTCTAATTGAGAGCACTCGCCTGGCCCCTCCTGGGCGCTGGTAGCAAGGGAGAGGAGCTCCCAGCTCCGCAGCAGTGGGAGGACCACACAGGACAGGACAGAAGAGCAGGGAAAAGATGGGACTGCTTCTCCTTGCGCTCTCGGAGACTTGCAAGGAAAGGTTTCCTGCCCCGGCCAGGCAGGGGATAACCCACCACTCGGCTCCAGCGATCAGGGGAGAGACACAGAGGGCACAACAGACTGAAGGTTGCTGTAGCCGATGCATCGGCATCACAGTAATCAAATGCATTTCCAAAGAGGGTCGGAAGTCCTGGGCTCTCTTCCCAGCCCTGCCACTGAGTCATTGCACAACTCTGGGCAAGTACAAATGCAGAGTGACAGGGTGACATTATCTTTCCTTGCAATGATTCCCATGGCTAAGAGGTAGAGACCAGCTATTGCTCACTCCCCTCTCCACCCACACCCCCCGGCTCTCACCAGTGAGGGCTGGGATGTACCTCACAGAGCTCCGAAGAGCTCGACCAAAACGCCACCGGTCCCTCCCTTGCCCAGCACCCTGAGCTACCCCATCACCGTGGCACTCGCTCTCTGGCATGACGGAGCCCGGAGCAGGACCCAAGGGAGATGCCATCCCAGCCACCACACTGCCACTGGGCTCCTAAGAGCATCCCTGCACCAGGGGACAGTCCACAGCTGACCTGACCCACAGGCAGCCTGAATCAACTCTGCTTGATGGTTTTTCGCTACAGCCACACTAGTCTCAGCAATCCCTCCCCTAAAGAGCAGCTCACCCACCCACCTTGGGAAAAGGTCCCCCTCCTGAAGTGCAGGGAACGCTGGCATGGGTCCGGTCTAAGGCTTGCAGCGGGTTCAGTCCCACTGCCCAGTGTCCCCTCCGCTTTGCAATAGCTTATTCCCATCAAAGCTCTCTTGCTTTAACGGATCAGAATATAATCAGTGGGGGAAAAGGGAAAGGACACCCCACTGCTGCTTGTGCTGCTCCCTGTGCCTGAACTCTCAGCCTCACTGGCAGCACTAAATATTCCTTATTTCCTTGTAAAACTTCATTCCCAGGAAATGAAGGTCTATGAGCACTGCTAAGATATAATTAATGGGGAACAGTGCCTGGACCACAAGAGACAGTAAAGCAGTGTCCAGAGCTCCCGTGGAGGGAAGTAAATACAAGCCCACTTTTGTGGAGCATGCAGCAGCATGACTGCACGTGTTACGCATCAGCTATAATGGATGCGGTGGCTGACTTGTAATAACTCTTAGGTTATGACAAAAAAAAAAAGAAAGCGTTTGTTTGGCTCCTATGCGACAGAGCGTGGCCATGCATAACAGCTCTGTTAATTAATGCAAATGATCTCTGCCCAAAGGGAGGTCTGTTCTCTTTGCACAAAAAACCATATTTTGCTGAGGGTGAAAAGAAGCGTGCAGAGCAATAAACAGGGAACAGAATATCCTCCAGGGAAAAGTTCCGAGCCTGCCCTTTCCCCAGGAAGGCCCTAGAGAATGGCTTTTTGTTCATAGCCTGGATGGAGATTTTGTGCCTGCCAGGCTCGCTAGGAGACTGCAAAGGCACATCCTGCACAGCTGGTCAGATGTTGGGGGTGAGTTTTTTGCCGTGGATAAGGTGACATCCCCTACTCTAAGGTATGACATGCCCTAAGGCCTGACGTACAATCATGCTTAAATCCATCACCTCCACGTGTGCCCTGTCCCTATGTCGACATCCCGGTACCTCTTTTCTGGTACATCAGCTACAAAGCCCCGTTTTGTGCACATCATTGCATCTCCCACAGAAGCGCTGCCATTAGACCTTTAGGATACGACATTAAATCCTCGCTGGCACCCACCTCCACCCCGGTGTGTCACGGCACTAACAGCACAGAGAGCAGCACAAACTAGGGCAATAAGGTGGCATCATGGTACCAGTTTCCCTTTCAGGGCAGTGGTTTCCTCCCTTCCTTGGCGTTGGGGGTCCATCTCCCGGGCACAAAGTCCTTTTTTTTGCCCGCAGACCTCACCTGGCTCTGTCCCCAGGCAGAAAGGGGCTGCCGGCAGGGCTATTCTCTTGCGCCCAACAGCTTCAGATCTCCATTCGGAGCAGTGGGGCCATGGCAGTGCCCTCCACAACAGCCCAGTAAAACTCATCCTGGGGCAGAGCAACAGCACGGACCCCTGGGGAAGAAGGAGCTTGACAGTGGAGTCACAGGCAGGAATCGCTGCTTCCAACTGCATCTCCATCTCCCCTACACCAGAAATCAGAATTCTTATTTTTAACCCCTCCGAGAGGAGTCACAGGCTGTTTGCCAGTGAGCAGCCTCCTGCAATTCAGCATTTCCCCAAAGAACTGAAACGTGCCATACACACTAAAGCTCAGGGCAGGACCAGCCTGGGGCAGCCTAAGGGGGCACAGGCAAACCCCTGCCCAGCTGCCTGGGTGTGCACAAAACTGCAAGGAGCTTCTATCCTGGGAGCAGGGCTGGGAAGAAGATGTGCTCCTGTGTTCCTGCAGGCTCTTCCTTCCCTTCAACAGTCAAGGGACACAAACAGCTGAGCCGGCAGTCACAATAGCTGCTGTTGTGCTGTCGCAAAGTAAAACCACTAATACAGCTCCTGCCAGCATCTAGAGATGCGGCTGAGTACGCTGCAGGCCTGCAAATTTTCACCTTCCTTATTGCTTTGTGGAGGCCCCATTAATTTGGCTGAGCTTTTCTTTTTGTTGAGCCCTGTCCATGGCTCTGAAGCTCACAGTTAAAGAGAAGCTTTAAACTACCAGACGGCTGGCAGTATTTTTGCATCAGTAATCCTCTTGCAGTAGGCATGTCTAAGACACCAGGGCCCTTTTCACAAGCTACAGCAGGTATACATACACTACCTGCCCTTACACCTCAAACTTAGATATCCCAAATTTTTGTCTCTTTCAGAAGGCCTGGCACTGCCCATTACAAAATATATTGCATCCCTTCCCCACAATAAACTCAATCAAAGAGGACTGGAAATCATCCAGTCGTATATGGCCAGGACTCAGATGCAAAGCAGGCACTCAATCTAGGCAATTGTCCCCACCAGGACCTGTCCCATTAGCATCACCGATACAGACAGAAAACTCCGTCCCCTCAATACAACACTTTGGGGTTCACTCCCTCCTCAGCCCCTGTAACACCTCGCCTGCATCCAGGGAATTCAAACAGACACCGACAGCATGCGGCAGTTCACGTTCCGTCTTTTTAATATAAGGTTAATTGTGTGTCCAGCCTAGAAGAGCCATCAATTCTGAGGAAGCAGAGAGACCTAACAGTTCAGGACCAGCAAGTGAACTAGATACCCTGAACTGCAGGTCCAGTTATGGCTGCTGTGATGGCTGATTTACAGCTGCACCTACACAGAGGTCAGGTCTTCAAATGTTGATGGAAACGTGACTGAACGTAGCAAGGGGAGCTGGCATCAGCTCTGCCTTCAGAGGTGGCAGGAGGGCCAGTAGAATTAGGAAGCTGGCAGTTCAGACAGCCAGATTGAGGACTCGGACACCTTGCACCCCTTTGCCAGCTCCCGACGGACACGGCGGAGGACGTGAGCGTGCCACGAACACATAACCGGGGTGAGCTGCAAGGAGAGGTTAGGAGCACACACCTCAGCCCCAAACACTTCTCTCCATCTCTTCTCCTCTTTCTTCCGCTCCCGCTGCCAGCGCTGCCCCTGCCCACACGTCCGCCTTCTGCTCCCCAAGCCCCCCGGCTACGGATGGGATGGCGAGGTGCGTGCTGCTCCTGGATGGGTGGGATGAATGTGCTCGGAGCCAGCCTCAAGGCAGCACAGGGCACCGCAGACAGCGCTGAGTCTGCAGGACTGAGAATCCCCAGCTCTCAGTAGGGTTTGGGTTTTTTTAATGAATTAGGCATAACTGACACGCACTGAATCCTCCTGTCTAGACATCTGCAGAGAAGTGACAAGCTGCCAGAGAGGATGTGGAGCCTCGGCAAGGGGGTGGGGAGGACGGGGGAAAAAAACTGCACACAGTTGCCAGCTCTACAGCACAGAGACAGAGCTGGCTTCAGGCAAGAAGGGCATTCAGCACATTGACCTAGTCAGTGTCTTTCAGCAACTCAGTGGGTTGTAATCAATCGGCTCTGGTGCACACAGAAGGCTGGAGGTCTTTTCTAATTAAAGCCTCTCTCCCCATTACTCCTTGGGACTTGTATTTGGAAACTCAGCTCCAAGTTGCTCTGCGTCACCCCAGCTCCCGCTCAGAAGCGCGTTAGCTGAGAGAGGAGGGAGCACAAGGCAGAGACTCGATGCCTGCACTGGGACATCCCCACACCTGAAAGAGATAAAGGGTATCCAGCCTGCTTAGTGCCTGTCTGGGTACACAATCTTCCTCCTCTCCCATGCACGCTTTGCACAGGCAGCAATTCTTCCTGCAGACATCTCCAAATTCAGCTTTCGCCTTCAGTATTGTGCACACAGGGGATCTCAGCAGCTCCAGGCAGGACTCCATCATTGAGGGATTTAGAGGCATCTGTGCTAACATTTGGGTCACTTTTTGGTTGCAAGGGTCAGGACCTAAATAGGTTTGGAACTGCTGAATTCCCAGGTTAGGGAGAAACAAGAAATGGAAACTAATTCATGCCTTCAGATGCTCAGCAAAACGTGCAGGTCTCCGGCCACACTGGGATTAGACAGCAGTTCCTACAGTCCAGCACAAAGCACATCAAAATCTAAGCAAAAGGAGCCCTTTGCCAAGGACTGGAAATGTGGGTCATGTCCTAATTCCCCCTTCCCAGTGTCCCCCAGAGGACGCAGGAGAGGAGCTACTGTCGCATCCACTGCTATTTTATGGCACAGGCAGTGTCAAACCTCTACACATAGGCATCAAGCACGTCTCCTCTCCAGGCAGCAGGGCGATAGCTAACAGCTTCAGCTGTGGTACACCCCATCACCGTGGTATTCCTGATCTCCCTGTCAGGGACACCTCTGTCCCCAACTCCTTTTTCAGACAGGTAAACAGACAAGACGAGAGCACTTGAAGCAGTCAGCATCAGAGGATCTCAGTATTCCTGGCTCCTAGACTTGCCCAGGAGCCCCCTCTCTGCAACATCCTTAGCCAGCAGCTATGCAAAGAGGAATTGTCCTCTTTACCTGTCCGCTGCGCAAGGTGATGGTGTCTCGAGTAGGTGGCAGTGGGCCAGTTCAGAACAGGTCGTCACCGCTCAGCAATGCCCTGACGTCAGACAAGAGCGAGGAATCTGGTGAGACTCAGCACGAGCTACCACTTGGCTTCTAAAGGGAAAGTTGACTCCATGACAGGAGGCAGGGTGGCCAAGTGGCTCCAGAAGTAGACTTAGGAAAGAAGGAAAAAACATTCAGGTCTGCTGGCTGCAAAAGGGCAAGCGGATCTTTTACGGATAAGCCAAGGAACAATGCTACTGCCGATGCCCTGTGATGCGCTGCTCATGAGGGACTCTCTGAACCAGGAGGTCACCAGCTGCACCCTGACCTCATCCCTTTCCCACAGACTGCATGGCCCACGCCACATTTATGGACAACTTACAAAGCCTCCTACCAGCCTCAGTCGTAGTGCGGGTTGGCAATGCAGATGTACCGGACCACGTAAGCAGATTTGCATTTCCTCTTCAGAACAAGTTCAGTGCTTCACCCTGTGGAGCAGTGGGAGCCTGTTTTCAAGCCAGAAAACAATTAAAAGAATTCCCTCACATTTTCTCGCAGGCACCAGCACAGGTCACATACATAAAAACTGAGCTATGAGGAGCATGTGACATAATGGCCTTGAGTTTGCTGGTATACTGGGGGCCTGCCAAGGCCAGCGGGTCCCAGATCCTGGGAATTTCAGCTGAAGGAGCTTGAATTCCTGTCCCTGAGGAGTCACATCCTTTAGAGAAGGCAGCGTGGTTTGCAGCCAGTTTTAGCAGGCCAGGCAGAAATGGTGAAGCCTCTCAAGCCTACCAAGTCCAGCTTACCTAAGGGTTTGGAGGCAAGGTTCCAGCACCTGAGAAAATACAGAAGCCAGCGCTGAGACTTCGGCATGGTAGCTTGATTTGTTGAGCTGCTGAGCCTGAAAGGCAGCAAAGCAAGCCCAGAACCCACGTGCCACTCCATCTACAGAGACCCAGACCGATGCTGATGAGAGCAAGGGTGGGGGGCCACCAGACGGGCTGGCAGAGGAAAAAAAGGTTCTATTGCCACCCTCACCAAGCTGACAGAAAGCATAAGGGACCATCCTAGCTACCCAAGATGCGAAGGACCAACTCCATTCGGATCCTAGACTGCCAAGCCAAGAGAGCAGGTGACTATTATGCCTGCCAGCTCCTGATCCGCTCTGAATTAGATGCTATTTGCTGTGATTCATGAATCAGTCTGTTCTCAGGAAGGAAACTAAGATCTTTACACCAAAGATCCCTAAGAGTGTTACTCACTGCCAAGCTGAATAAAATATTTCCAGCAGAAGCTCATGGCTCAGGAGAGAAACTTGGGGTGCAGAGGGGAGAGATTCCACAGAGATGTTTGCTTGGCTGTAGTGATCATAATCAAAAGGTATGTTGAAGTGTTAGTGAGCCACAAAACAGTGAACTTGTAACAAACCAGCACCTCCTGGCACAAAACGCTAGAGTATAGACATCCCAAATTTGTTGCAGAGGCCCCATCCCTCCTCCTATTTGTGCAGCTCACGCCTTCGGACCGTCCATAGTGGAAAGGGGCAGTAGCTCTCCGAGGCTCATTTCAGCTGTGCCCTGTCCAAGTTACCTGCATCAGCCTAGCGTACCTGGAGACGGTCAGGATCAAAAGCACCCGAATATCCACATGTTGCTGAATCACCCCAGAACTAACCTCCAGCAACGGAGAGCACCCCAAGACAGTGCTCATCGGACAGCGGCCATTGAAATCAAAGGAGAGCAGGCTTCCTTTACAAAGAGGCCCCATAAAAGCAAGGCCACGATTTCTGCAGTTTTCTAGCTTGGCACCAAAGCCCGGTCAGTCGGTGGCCGTGTGCTGATGCACAGAGAGCAGGGGCAGCCACTCGACCGCTGCATTTCATCCTTGCTGTCGAGAAGCCGAGGTCCCAGGGCCGACACTCCTCGGAGAGGGGGGTATTTGCTCAGCCAGCAGAACCAAACCAGCCGCCTGCCCTGGCCTGCTGCTCCCTAGGACCACCTCCACCAACAGAGATGCTGTAGCTTGAGGAGAGCCCTCTGCCCTAACAATCACTGCAGAGGCCAGAAAAAAAACTCCCTCCCGCTTCTTCTCCCCGAATTACAAGAAAACCTCAGGCAATGTTTCTCCCTGTGCCCTTCAACTCCCCCCAAGCCAACGATCCCAAACCGTGTTTCCACGGAGGGTAAGCAAAACCGCAACTGTCAGAACCTCTCTGCAGCTCTTCCCTGGGCCCCAGCATCTCGCAAGGCTCTAAAGCCGCAGCTTTTTCCTTTACCAAAGGCATCGCACCACCGACTTGGCAGAGGACAGGGAAGGAGACCACGCTTAGCACAGCGATGCTG